>NC_079891.1:20150620-20154454 GCF_024868665.1 Triplophysa rosa | reverse complement strand
ATTAATTGGGAGATTAAATGTGAAATTATTAGAATGTAAAAGTATATTTAAAACATTAATGTTATGTACGATTAATTATGATTAATCACAGAAAAAATGTGTGATTAATCAGATTATTGTTTTTTATCGATTGACAGCACTACTTTTAAGCAATACAACAGTACATGTATTTAGGAAAAGTTCTAAAATTATTTTTTTATGTGATAAACTCATGTTTTGTCATTCTGTCAGTCTTTCACATTGCTGTTGGATGACTTTGTCACTCCTGAGGTTTGATTTAGTTAAAATTCAACAGACACTGGATTGGAATGGCCACAATACATCTAGAAATGTTGATTTGAAATGAAAATTTGGAGCAGTCTTTTCATTTTTTCCATGGCTGTATAAATAACAATTAAAAGTCATTTTCATACCAGCAGTATAGCATAAAGCAGATAAAATGAACAAAATAAAATCTTTACAAAATCTGGTTTGTCATTTAATGTTGGTCTGTTGAATAAAAAATAAATAAATAAAATGAAGAAAAAAGATTTGATAATGCAGCAATAAACTGGCTGGAATACCTTTGTGCATGCCTCGGTTTGACTTCTGTACTTGTGAGAATGAAAGAGAGATTATTAAAACCCTGTGTTCCTTTTTAGACTGTCAACTGGAGAAATTACCCATGAGACCACAGGACAAAGCCCGAGTGATTGATGCAGCTAAACATGCCCACAAGTTCTGCAAGGTGGACGAAGATGAGACTGTGTACTTAAAAAGGTGCGTCTAAATATAGGTTTAAGTTTTACATTGCACGATTGTTTCAAATTCACTAACCACTTTGTTTCTGCTTGCAGGTCGGAGGGCATCGAAAGGCAGATTCGCAAAAAATGTGGAAAGTAAGTGAGACACGCACAATGTACACCGCTTGGTGTTGGAATAAATAATCAATGCCTGTTTTGCCTAATATCTCTTTATAGATGAGCATGCACTTGTAAGCATATAACAAGAACAGCCAGTCCTTCATCCTGTTGGGCTGCAGGGCTGAGCTTCCTCTTGTCACAATGACAACTAGGTAATGCTGTGGCCAGGTGGTAGACGTCAAAGCTTAGTGAAAGATTGCGATGAAGGGGGCGTTCTGCTTGTAGATTCTGTTAATTATTTGTGATCTCAGCATCCTTAGTCAGTTTGATTCCTGTATGAGTCAGCTGATCTCAATGTTCTCCTTTGTCAGCACTGAAGGAAGTTCCTGTTATAGAGCATTTTAACTATATTTTATTTGTGTGTTTTTTGTAGGTGTGGTTTGCTATTGTTTTATCAGCATCATATGAAAAGTAATCCAGTGACGTTCATTGTGGATGGAGCGCTGGTGAAGTTTGGCCAGGGCTTTGGCAACACAAGTGTATACAGTCAGAAACAAGAGGCACCCAAGAAAGTCAGGGTAAGATTTTTTTATTTATTTTACAACACATTGGGGAATATGGAAATGACAGGAGCTTGTGCATGTTAAGGAGAGCTCATTCATAAGGCATGGGTGGAGAAGAAGAAAGGAACAAAAAAGATGAAGTGAATGCACCTAAAAAAGTAATGGGATGTTTGAAGTAATAGTGCAAAAATAAAATGTGTGTTGTAGGTTATGATGACAAAGCGCACCAAAGACATGGGCAAGTTCAGCTCTGTTACCGTCTCGACCATCGATGAAGAAGAGGAGGAGATTGAAGCCGTAAGTTTCTGCTCATCAGTGCTGGCTCATCACTTACATCATGTCTCTTTGATAAAGAGCTATCATTGATTGTGATTGGTTTGTCCTACAGCGGGAGGTGGCAGACTCATATGCCCAGAATGCTAAAGTGATTGAAAAGCAGCTGGAGAGGAAGGGAATGAGCAAGAGAAGACTACAAGAACTGGTATGAACACATACACACACACACACACACACAGTGAGATGAAAGTAAAGGCCATGTGTATTCATGCTTTGCAAAGTTGATTAAAGTTTCAATCTGCAGAGTACGAAGTACACTCGGAATTAAAGATGACAGAGATCCCTCACACACACACACATACAACACTTTTTAAATCTTATTTTCTGTTGATATATACATTAACTATCAAAGTAAAGAGAACTGTGGAGATAAGTAAACACCAGAGTAAATACATTGGGCTGTTCCACGCATATTTATATGAGAACCAGCCAGGTCAATTTTATCTGGTACCAACATCTGTGTTAGGTGAGCTAATATCCAGTGGCTAGCCAAGCCATACTGCTGTTTCCATACCTGGAATTATTGAGTCACCTATGTTTTGTACATGCAGTATATGTTCTAATTTGTTCTAAATTCAGAGATGGTGTCTTATAACTTTTTTTGTCGATGCTAATTTATACCTGACCATTTTTGATCAGATTCACCTGGATGTTAATTCCCGGTACAAATGTGGCCAAAGGTCAGACATCTATACTGTTTATAGAACACAGCAACTAAGAAATCTTAATAACTATTAGGCTGTGGAAATAGCTTTTGGAACTTCTAGACAAGCTACTATAACTGCAGCTGAGCAGAATGGTGAAAATTCTGCATATGTAGGCAAGTGTAAGACTGCAGGAGGACATGCTGAGTTTGTTCAAAGTTTGGCTTATTTTAGTCTTTATATACACTATAAAAAAACTCCTGAGCTCATTCAAGACTTGGGCGCACTGCAAAACAGAAACACTGTTAAAGTGTTGTGTTTATCAGTGAGGAAGGTGAATTATGAACGACAGTGAATTACAATGCAGTGTGTACATTGTCTTAAAAATATAGAAAATGGCAATATTGTTGTTATCAAAGATATGGAGATAGTTTGAGGATGGGATATCGTAAGATCAATCTGAATGTGAAAAATTGTTAAGTCTCAGTGGGTGTATGTTTTTCAAAATGTTCTTGGTCTCTCTCCACAGGCTGAACTTGAAGCTAAGAAGGCCAAGATGAAGGGAACCCTCATTGACAATCAATTCAAATAAAGTCTGTGTGTGTATGAGAGAGTAAATGAGTTTTGATGTATGTATCAAATGAGTTTTGATGTATGTATCACTCTGGCTGCATCAGAGTATTTGTGCAATAGGGTGTGTGAAGGGGCCATAGGGTATTTTGTGTATTCTTTTATTACATTTCTTGTTAAAATGTTTGAATTTTAAGTAAAAACAACTGAATAAAAACTGCTTCCAGAATTACTTTTGAGTGATGTCATACAAGCAAAGATGTCTGTAGACGGTTCCATCAGACACATGCGCCTGGCCCAAGGTAACTTCGGGTCTGTGTTTGTTTTATTTTTAATTTTTATTAATGTTAATTGACTTAAAATGAATTAATTGTATTAACCCTCTGGGACTCTTCGTTTAGGGGTCACACTTGGCTCCTTAGCGGTCAACGAAACCTTAAAAATGTAACTTATTTTTTTTCAGGAAAAGTTATGTAATAATTTTTTGTTTAATGTTGTTTTTTTCTTTAGCATTTTTAGAGAATTTGATGGTACTTATTCATATTTATGCAATAATTATTACCCACTTTTTCCCTACTGAAAACAATAAACAATTTTTAAAAATATATTTTAGTTATAAAGTTATAACAGAGACCAGGGCTGCGACTGTCTCTTAGCGTGCTACGAAGACTCTAAAGGTACACCTTAACTCAAGTTATACCTTTTCTAGGCGTGTTCCCCGAACTATACCTTTTGAGGTTACTTAAGGTAAACCTTCTTAAGTGCGATGTTAGCAGGTGCTGTCCATGGCGGTGGTGCTGAATAGGTTGATATCGATGCCTCGAGAATCGATTGTTCGCTATACCTTGCGTTATAGAGTGGGTAAAGTATTGAGAAAAC
>NC_079891.1:20047882-20147163 GCF_024868665.1 Triplophysa rosa | reverse complement strand
GTGAATGCACCTAAAAAAGTAATGGGATGTTTGAAGTAATAGTGCAAAAATAAAATGTGTGTTGTAGGTTATGATGACAAAGCGCACCAAAGACATGGGCAAGTTCAGCTCTGTTACCGTCTCGACCATCGATGAAGAAGAGGAGGAGATTGAAGCCGTAAGTTTCTGCTCATCAGTGCTGGCTCATCACTTACATCATGTCTCTTTGATAAAGAGCTATCATTGATTGTGATTGGTTTGTCCTACAGCGGGAGGTGGCAGACTCATATGCCCAGAATGCTAAAGTGATTGAAAAGCAGCTGGAGAGGAAGGGAATGAGCAAGAGAAGACTACAAGAACTGGTATGAACACATACACACACACACACACACACAGTGAGATGAAAGTAAAGGCCATGTGTATTCATGCTTTGCAAAGTTGATTAAAGTTTCAATCTGCAGAGTACGAAGTACACTCGGAATTAAAGATGACAGAGATCCCTCACACACACACACATACAACACTTTTTAAATCTTATTTTCTGTTGATATATACATTAACTATCAAAGTAAAGAGAACTGTGGAGATAAGTAAACACCAGAGTAAATACATTGGGCTGTTCCACGCATATTTATATGAGAACCAGCCAGGTCAATTTTATCTGGTACCAACATCTGTGTTAGGTGAGCTAATATCCAGTGGCTAGCCAAGCCATACTGCTGTTTCCATACCTGGAATTATTGAGTCACCTATGTTTTGTACATGCAGTATATGTTCTAATTTGTTCTAAATTCAGAGATGGTGTCTTATAACTTTTTTTGTCGATGCTAATTTATACCTGACCATTTTTGATCAGATTCACCTGGATGTTAATTCCCGGTACAAATGTGGCCAAAGGTCAGACATCTATACTGTTTATAGAACACAGCAACTAAGAAATCTTAATAACTATTAGGCTGTGGAAATAGCTTTTGGAACTTCTAGACAAGCTACTATAACTGCAGCTGAGCAGAATGGTGAAAATTCTGCATATGTAGGCAAGTGTAAGACTGCAGGAGGACATGCTGAGTTTGTTCAAAGTTTGGCTTATTTTAGTCTTTATATACACTATAAAAAAACTCCTGAGCTCATTCAAGACTTGGGCGCACTGCAAAACAGAAACACTGTTAAAGTGTTGTGTTTATCAGTGAGGAAGGTGAATTATGAACGACAGTGAATTACAATGCAGTGTGTACATTGTCTTAAAAATATAGAAAATGGCAATATTGTTGTTATCAAAGATATGGAGATAGTTTGAGGATGGGATATCGTAAGATCAATCTGAATGTGAAAAATTGTTAAGTCTCAGTGGGTGTATGTTTTTCAAAATGTTCTTGGTCTCTCTCCACAGGCTGAACTTGAAGCTAAGAAGGCCAAGATGAAGGGAACCCTCATTGACAATCAATTCAAATAAAGTCTGTGTGTGTATGAGAGAGTAAATGAGTTTTGATGTATGTATCAAATGAGTTTTGATGTATGTATCACTCTGGCTGCATCAGAGTATTTGTGCAATAGGGTGTGTGAAGGGGCCATAGGGTATTTTGTGTATTCTTTTATTACATTTCTTGTTAAAATGTTTGAATTTTAAGTAAAAACAACTGAATAAAAACTGCTTCCAGAATTACTTTTGAGTGATGTCATACAAGCAAAGATGTCTGTAGACGGTTCCATCAGACACATGCGCCTGGCCCAAGGTAACTTCGGGTCTGTGTTTGTTTTATTTTTAATTTTTATTAATGTTAATTGACTTAAAATGAATTAATTGTATTAACCCTCTGGGACTCTTCGTTTAGGGGTCACACTTGGCTCCTTAGCGGTCAACGAAACCTTAAAAATGTAACTTATTTTTTTTCAGGAAAAGTTATGTAATAATTTTTTGTTTAATGTTGTTTTTTTCTTTAGCATTTTTAGAGAATTTGATGGTACTTATTCATATTTATGCAATAATTATTACCCACTTTTTCCCTACTGAAAACAATAAACAATTTTTAAAAATATATTTTAGTTATAAAGTTATAACAGAGACCAGGGCTGCGACTGTCTCTTAGCGTGCTACGAAGACTCTAAAGGTACACCTTAACTCAAGTTATACCTTTTCTAGGCGTGTTCCCCGAACTATACCTTTTGAGGTTACTTAAGGTAAACCTTCTTAAGTGCGATGTTAGCAGGTGCTGTCCATGGCGGTGGTGCTGAATAGGTTGATATCGATGCCTCGAGAATCGATTGTTCGCTATACCTTGCGTTATAGAGTGGGTAAAGTATTGAGAAAACAATGTTTATTATAAACGCTTTAGAAATAGTAGAAATTGCATTTATCAGGGCTCACTGAAATAGTATAAATAAAGAAAGAAATATGTGTGCGTGTGTGTATGTATGTATTTATAATTTTGCAAGTGTCCGATCCCGCACCCTCACGGCAATATGTTTTCTGCGTTAACCAGCTACATTAACTGGCTGTTTGGCTTCGCTTGTTTTTGAAAGGGTCATTTATATTCTCATAGTTTGCCATCGTGTGTTAATGTTCTCCACGATCTGTGTTGATTCACATTATTGATGTAAATCACTCATTTGTGTATAGGGATAAGTGTCCCATCCAGAATGCCAATCACTCGCGGGACACCCGCAATGGCATGGAAGCCTTGATGTGCCTCCATCACGTCATGCCTGGCGAAAGGCATACATATGTAATCGGTGGTATGACAGCAGGATGTTTGTTACTGAGTGAACGCACCGCCACACCGAGGTCTTTCTCAGCCCATACTCATCCCCAAACACCTCCAGAAAACTCCCCATNCTGCTGCATGGCGGCTCTTCGTTTTTATGCCTGACAGCAGGATGTTTGTTACTGAGTGAACGCACCGCCACACCGAGGTCTTTCTCAGCCCATACTCATCCCCAAACACCTCCAGAAAACTCCCCACGGCATAAAAACGAAGAGCCGCCATGCAGCAGCTGATTTTAGGGGCTGGTAGCTCCATCGAGTTTATCTCGACAAAGTTGGGCCAACAAGATGCAAGAGCTGCAGAATTTGCTACCGTGGCAGGCTTAATTTGTGTAGAATTTTCTCTTCTGGCATGGTAGCCAGGGGACTAAAATGTTCTCTAATGAAATTGTGGAAATACACTAGGGCTCCACGGATGGTGCCATCTTTGATTTAAGACAACTATTCGCTGTCTCGCTGCCATAGTTTGACCAAACTCCCCATAACATTCATTCCCTTTATATAGACTATGCCTTTCCTGTCAAATGGTTTGCCAGCTGATGTGCCTTGGGATAATAGGCTGTAATTAAAAACGCTAACAACCATCAGTTTATGACAATTTTATTCATCAAAACACTTCAATAGGCTACACTGAGTGTATTAAACCCTAAGTTAAAGTAAAAATGTAAATTTAATAATAAATAGAATTTTATATTAAATGATTATATTAAATTTTATATGTGAAATTAAACTGTGATGTAGAAAAGCTTTTTGCATAGCGGTATGAACCATCAAAGGTATAGTTAAGAGCGGTCCAGACCAACCTTACGAAAGTATGACTTACAGAATGGTATACTTAACTAAGAAGGTTTTGGGAAACACGTATTAACGATAAGGTACATCTTAAGGTATAATTTAAGAATGACGTAGCGTTAAGAAGGTTTCGGGAAACGTAGCCCAGATTATTAAAATCCTTTTTTTATTAGAGCCTTCTGGTTGTAAAAAAAAGCAAAAACGTGTAATGGCATGTTTAATGGAGTAACCACTAGGTTCCAGTATAGCCCTCTATAGTGTAGTTTGTGAATTCCCTAGTTGTTCAGATATGATTTAGGATTTGTGGATTTTAATGTACGTTTAGACAATCTCAAAGAAGGTTTTTTTGTACATTTTTTGTCAACTTTTAGATATTTTTTATTTGATAAGTACCAAGTTTTGCATCATGATTACAATCAAACATTACAATTTTGTTATTAAGGGAACACGTGGAAAGCCTTTTTGTTACCTAGTATTTGATAATTAAGATATCTAACAAAATAAGGAATGGATAGTGATAAATCAAACACTTTATACAAATATTTTGCAATTAATTGTTATTTCATTTAGTTTACTGGGCCTTTTCATTTAGGGGTCATACTTGGCTCCTGTAACTTTTCTCAGGAAAATGTATGGAATACATTTTTGTTCAAAATATTTCTTATTTTGCATTTTAAGATAATTTTATTATTTATAAAAATGTCCGAAGAGTCCTAAAACTCAACAGTTATTGATGCTTTGCCGTGGTCGGAAGTAAGGTTTGGGCCACATAACGTTGTTTATGTTGTTGCTGCTGAAACCGTCGAATAGTAGTGAAGGAGTAAAAAATAGTTTGCATTTTCTTTAAACTACATGCCAGTTAGTTGTTAGTCAAGTACGGACAAACCTCCTTCCTCCTCTATTGTCTTTGCTCACTGTATTATAACTGACTCATCTGGCAACAATGCTGATCGGCTGATCACACCAAAAGAAAGCAGTCCCAAGCTTAAAAGAAATAAAATTTGCCCTTTATTATAGATGTCAAAGAAACATGCTTTTTTGCAGCCAGATTGTGTATTTATAGCACCCCTTGAGTGCTCGTATTATAACTCAGCCTGCGCCATAATTTTAATGCTTGTGTGTGTCCTTCAACCCAGCATGTGTCAGCCTTGTATGATCAGTTTTCTGGGAAAGATTGATCATGCCGATGACTGAATCTCTGACCATCTGATTAAAGTGTTGCCATGTGGAGGGAGAGAGAGGTTAATGGAACCTCTGAAGAATGATGTTGCACACAACTGCATGAAGACGGATGTATGTGTTTGGGCCAGTGTTTCTCTGTCATATTGAGAGGTCTGTGATAAATGTTTAGATTCTGGATCATTGAACCGTCCATGAGCATTATTTCACACCTGCACAGACCCCAGTGTGGTATTGTACCTGCACAGGTGCAGTTAATCGCCTCTCATGCTGGCCAGGCATCATACCAGACCATTGGTAATGGACCAATGGAGGACTCAGCTGCTGCCTTTTGACTGGATGAGAAAGTTCTGGGTTTTCAACAAAAAACGTGCTCTTTATGGTGTGCTGTCTATTCTGTTTATCATAATAAAACATTACAGTACAAACATTAGCTGAAATGTCTATACTCATACATGCAAATTATTTTTTTTAAATATCTTTACTATGCTCATCATCAAGCATGCTTTTCAAACCAGAGATGCACACAGATGAATCCCAGGTGGATCCAAACCTGTATGACTTTCTTTCTTCTGCAGGACACAAAAGAAGATATTTTAAAGAATGTTGGTACCTGAACAATTGGTACCCATTGACTTGCATTGGTTTTGTGTCCATACAATAGAAGTGAATGGGTAGTGTTCAGTTACCAATTATCTTTTGTGTAAATTTTCATTTTTGGGTGAACTATCCCTTTAATTTTTACAAGCAAATGGAAATAAGATGCCATATTAATGTGATGTCATATTTAGTTTACACACTTTTAATATAGCATAAATTTCAGCTGTTTTAGCGGTAAGTTAATTTAATATTTTACAATGTCATTCAACAAAGTGACTGTTCATTAACATTATTAGTATTTTGAAATGTTGTTTATGTTAAATTTTGAATTAGACATCGTTATTGAGCTGTTTAAGGGGTTTAACAGTAATAAGGTTTACAATCTGAGCAGCTTTCTAGGAGAGAATCTTTTTTAATATAAATGAGCATTATTGCTTAAAATGTAACTTATACTGCCTGTAGTGTCTGCAATTAAATCTACAGTTTTATTGTCAGTGTTTTTATTCTGATTGGAGGAGTTTGGTGCGTGATGTGGTTACGTCCCCTAGCTCACCTCACCACTGTGCTTCTCATTCTTCAGCTTCACTTTGCATAAATATGTAAAAAAAAACATTACCCATCACATAGTGAGACAAGAAACACAAATATGACTTTACTGTCTCTGTAGGAAAGTACTATTTGTGCGTCTCCCCTCGTGGGCAGTGGGCACCAGAGATCTGCCAAGATGGAAACGGCACAATCCTGGACATTTAAGATCAATACACACTCATAGCCGCTGTCCCATGGCTCCTCCAGTCTAAGTGTGTCTGATTGTCTTAGTTTTTAATTAAAAGTCAGCTAGTAAAAAAAAGGTTCTCAGAGTTCCTGTCTATTCAATGCAGATGTGGAGTTCTCACAATGTGTGATATGAGTGTTATGGGAGTGGAAAGGTGGATATGCGGCCGAATTTCCTGAATGTCAAGGGTCTTTAAAAGTTTACAGGAAGTCCTCAGGTTCACATTGGCAGTGATGTGTGTGTTGGTGATGGGGGTGTTGGAGCAGGTGTAAGCACGGTGTGGGACTGATTGAGTCTTGACAAGGTGAGAAAAGATTCCTCGGGGTTTGATGGCTTTGGGAAGATGTTTATGTGCATATCACAGTCGAGAGTGTCATAGCACCAGTTGCAGAGTTGGAGATCTGGGGCCTATGAGTGCAATATAAAATAATCCCATGATTTATTTCAATGCATTTAAAATGAATGAGAGTAACCAAAGTATTTTCTGTAAATAGAAAGTAAACTTACCTTTTGGTGCTTAATTCATTTACTGCTTTCTGCTGACGGTTATGCTTTATCTTCTGCTTTATCCTCATGCCATTGTGAATGTTCCCTCAGACAGCAGGCTTCTGACTGCAGTAATCCATGCCCTTGTGTGTGTGTGATGGAGTCTTTTGGTGGGCAGGGGCTTACTTTACTGTGGACGGCTAGAGATCAGATTCTCAGGGTAAAATCCTCTCTTGGAAAGAGAGTGAGAACAGTCAGATTTGTATGAGAGAAACATAGCCTAGATAGCTAGACGATGCTTTCCTCTCAGAGTTTAGTCATTGATTATTGAGAAATTCTTATGAACTTCAAACTCTTTTTTTAAAACAATGAAAGTTGTAATTCTTAAAATGTTACATGAAATGCTAGGCTAAATGATAGTCGAAATTTAAAGAAAAAATCCAAACATGAAAATGTTGTCATTATTTCACCCTTATAATACAAACCTGTATGCTGTCATTATTCCCAACCCATAACCTGTCTTTAGTAACTGAAATTGTATCCAGATCTTGTATCCAGCCTGAGTTTGAACCCAGATTAAAAAATGCAGTGTTGACAGCGTTGCTTCTTGTTTACTGTATACTGATTGTGATGCACCATTTTTTGAAACAGGGAAAACTTTATTAGGTCAAGTTAATTACTTAATACTGAAATATAGGGGATAGTTCAACCCCCCCCAAAAAAATTCTGTCATCATTTACTCACCCTCTTGTCATTCAGACCTAGTTCATCCGCAGAACACAAAAGAAGATATTTTGAAGAATGTTGGTAACTGGTCCTCATTCATTTGCGTTGGTTTTGTGTTCATACAATAAAAGTGAATTGTAGCATAATTATTGATGGCAGTCATGGCACACTTCAACTATTATTGGAAGCACTTAGGTACAACGGTCTTAGTTTACGTTTTGATTAAAAACAACAAAAACTGTGTCCAGTTCATTCAATTTCATTTTATCCAGTTTGTGTGACATTTAAAAGTTACGTTGGCATTTCCTCCTCTGGTTTATTTCTCAAACGTTATGTGCGCCCTCTAGTGTGCATTACAATGAAATGCGCAAGAATGTCACTCTTGTACAGGGCAGGCCTATCCACATTAGACGCTTTTATCCAAAGCAACTATAGTGCATTCAGTCACGTCTTTTATCAGTTTGTGTGTTCCCTGGAATCAAACGCACAACCTGCTTTAATAGTGGCGAAGTAGCCTATATCAACTGAGCTACACACAGTAAAAAGAAAAAGTGCCTCAAATATCCTGTTGTGTACTCAAAGAACCTTAAACTGTATTTTAAGTGCTCCAAAGCTCTTTTTCTCAATAAAAGGGTTATGGTGGAACCATCTATAGTCTTTGTGGTTCTTCCAGGAACCTAGAAGATTCTTGAATAACCCCATATTCAGTTGTGAAGTTCTGGAGTCACCTTTTCACTACACTGGGACCTCAAAGTGCTTTGCGGGTTATTGAAGGAACTCAAATTCTAAAAAATGGTTCTTGTAAGATCTGTAAACTTATAAGTGGTTCCTGGAGAATCTCTCTTGTACAAGACAGTATCTAGAGGAACCCCCCAAAATTCTGCATGAAATAGGGATTTTTAGTGTCTGATCATTTTGATGTTTTATGAGAATAAGAATAGTCCAAAGTTTGGTTTTTGGCCCCTGCTAAGTGAACACACATTTTAAAATCATGCACATGATTAGAAAAGGCTAAATGTTATTTAGAAAAATTTCAGAAAGCTTTTTGATTATTTTATATTTCTTACTATTTGTATTATATAATTAATTATATTAATATATTATAAATAAACATTTTTATTCTATATTAGATCCTAAGTCACTGAAATCTTTTGAAAATGCAAAGGTTGTTGTGCTTTCCATCCAAACAAACAGCAGCTGCTCTGTGTGTTTATTGTGCAGTCTCGCCCTCCACAGTACTGTGGCGCTGTTGGCCCAATGTCGCAGCGTCAAGGCATGTGCCATGTGGCGCATTCGTTAGTAAGTGTGATTAACTTTTTCCAGCTCTGCGCAGACCGATCACCTTATGACAAAACGCATGCGGACTTAGAATAACATCTCTAAAGCATACAGAGCAGTCAGTTCACAAATAGCTCTCACTGTGCTTTGATGTCGCCGATCCGTCTGCGATCAAAAATCAGTGGCACGAGTATTCACCGGTGTTGTTCCGCTCGCGCGACAGACGGGAATTCAAAATAACGGATCGCAACAACCTCTCGACTGTCCCATTGGATGTAAGTAAAGTCAAAATATATAAATAAGTTAAATATACTAACTATATACTATTTATATAAATGTATACTCTGACACGTCTAATTGTATGGGCGCTTTTGGCTGTTTAAACCATTTATTTACACAGTGTAGGCAGCGCATGTTTTAGCCGAGATGCTAACGAATATAAGTTAAGATGAAGCTTGTGGGGCTAACGTTAAATGGGTAACGTTAGTGTTAAATGACAAACAATGACTTTTAGCCACTTTTAGCTATTATGTTCACTTTTAGTGAATGTATAGCTCTTTTTTAACTTATTGATGTTTGTGTTGAATGGTTTTCCCACCCATGTTACATAAATTGTCTGTAATTAAATATTTTTATCATTCAGTTCTGTTTTTATCCTTTTAACTCAGAATTTTCAGTATTTTCCAGTTGAGCAGCAAAAAAATGTAAGTATTATATTTATTGTGATATTTTCATTATTATGTTATTTGTTATATTTGCACATGTAAAAATACTCATTGACAATGGAAAATCTGAATAAAGTGGATTATTACAGTTGTTACTATAAATAGCCTATTGTACTCCTTAACCATAGACCAAAACAGTGACTTCCAGGCATTGTAATATTTTGTTTATTGTTACATTTGTAAACCAATTTGTGATGTGCTAAATGATTAATTTAATGTTTTATGAGACGTTATCTAAATCCCTCTTTTTGGTCTCCATGTCTTATTCGCAGGGGCAACCAAGGCCAACAGACCCAGCCCACCCTGATGCTCATCCTTGCACTGCCTGGGACACCTAAGGCCAACAGGCGCAGCTCCTGTTCTCTTTTTGCCATAAATACATATCTACTTTAAGCAATGCAAAATTGTGAAATGTACTATAGAAATAATTTTACTTTGACTACATGGATCCTCACACCACCTGGTAATAGCAGGAAACCCATTTGGAGAGAACAGCATTGTTTTCTCTAGCTCGCAAGGATTTGCTTTTTGGCAAATTACAACTTTACCATGGGTGTAGGCCTTGCTATGAGAGACTACTTTTTTGCTGGACTTTTTTACAATTGTACATTTGTACAAAGTACCTGAAATATTTCTGTATGTACAGTATATTTAAAATTAAGGCAAATTATTTGGTTAGTTTTGTTAAGATAAAAACTTTTCATTTATAACAATATCACCAACACAATATTAATTATACATGTGATTTCATGAATTTAGAATGGTAATGTTCAATATTGACCATTCTGTAAATTGTTGTTGCTTATCAATAAACTGTTGTATTTGATTTAGTATTTCTGCTTATTAAAATATTGTGAATAGCAAATATAAACTGTGAAATGGTGCCTTGAAGCACCCAAGATGGTTCCAGACCATTTTAATAAAAGGGATCCCCAAGAAGCCTTGAGGGTTCCTCAGAGAACCACCCTTCGTGAAGCGGTGCCTTGAGTTTCCCCTGAGGGTTCCGCCGGCGTGGCAATGTGAAGAACCCCAAATGGTTCCTCGAAGTACCTTTAATTTTTACAGTGCAGGAACACAGCTACATGTAACTGAGCTAACTGACCTGTAAGTGAGTATTTCTGATCATATATATTTGTCTTATTCAAAGAGCTAAAACAGTCTAATGACTTTCACTCTTCGTCGCGACTTTTAACTGTGTTTAATGTTTAAATAGCCTACGGTATAGCGACAGTAAGTTGTTTCGGGTAGACTATAGGTATAGTTAACATGAGAAGTTATAATTGTTAATTCATTTCCAGAGTCTAACTGGTGCACATGATAGTTTTAATGAGACCAGATTTTTTTGAAGAATTTGAATGTCTGTCTTATGTTCAAAAGTCTGAGAGAGCACTGTTAAAAAAGCACCTGGTATTAACATAGCCTATGTTTTGGGCGATTCAATGATAAGCGCTAAATGTAGGTAGTGATAAAGGTAAATGATCCAATTGTGATCTGAGCCACATTATAAAGGTAGTAAGAAACCACATTTGTCGTGTATAATTTAATGTGCCTGATATAAACCGTTATAATACCATTTATTCACCAACTGTTTTTGGAAAAGCACAAACATGCAGCGTACAGTATAGTCACCAGAAATTGAAAAAAAACTATTGCATAAAAATATGAGATGTTCAAGATTCCGCAATATTTCTAGGTCACTTATCAAATAAGAAAATGTGTGGTAATGTAAAAAGTCACCCTTAAAAAAGGACATCAAATGTATAAGTGAATTTTGTTCTATTAGATTTTTTATGTTTCACTCAAATTATTACGTTACTTTAATTTGTACTGAAAAAAATCATAATAGAAGTTTTTTTTACTCGTGGTGTCAGACCTTTGGATCAGACTGTACATCATATTCACAAGACAAATATTTAGATGCTTGACATTAGTAGTAGTAGCAGACTTGGAGATCAGAGATAATCCCCTTAATGAAATCCAAGTGTTCACTATATGCTTGGATACAGGTTAATTAGAGTAAAAGACAAGCTGTCTCACCTCTTCTTGTGCTGATCACCTAGGACGGGTGTTAAGGAGTAAACAGGGACTAAGCAGTCTCTTTATGAAGCTGTTGTGTCCCAACAAGGTATTTTGCCAGTTTTAACTATACTCGTGAGGACCCCTGCAGAAATGTCATATTCACAAAAATAGCACAGGCAGCAAAAACAAGCAGCGGACTATACTGCCAAAGACCTCTTACTGGCCTTCCCACAAAGACTATTAGATAGCTGTCTCTGGCTTCATTTAAGTTTTCAGAGTGAAGTTTTACATATTTCTATTCTTCTTGTAGGTATGAAAAGCACATTGAAATACCATTAGTGCTAAACTAATCAATTACAAAGCACGTATGTAGAATTGTACATGGTAAACACTGTACTTGACACCTAAAGTTGTTGTTATAGCCTGAACAAGCCAGGTGCACACAGCAGAAGACTTTCATGCCGTCTAGTCTAGCTTCATTCTTAAAGATCTCAGTGCAAAAATTCTTTAGATGTTCAAACAAGTCTGTTACATATTAAAAAAACAAAAAACCTTTGTAGGTCTCTACTCTGCTTGGGAAATAAATGAATGTTTATTTCAGGCAAGGTTGTGGGAATGTTCTTACTATTGTTCTTAATGAGCACGTGTTCGGGTTCAGCGGGTGTAAAGTCAACAGAATGCATAAAAGTAAAAACTTATTAAACTTATTTATTTATCTGTTCATTAATTACTCATTGATCTATTTGTTATTTAATCATTGCGTGTAAGTAAACAAACCTGCAAACTTAAGAGGATTTTGACAAATCACCTATTCAGCATTCTGAAATCAAAGCCAGATGACCTTCATCAAATATAAAAATTATTTTAAAAATAATTCTGCCATGATTAATTTTCATGGGCATGAATAACGATGTACATTCCCCAAATATGTGCCTCCATATTGTACATTCTAGATTTCTAACTAACAAGCAATTTCTTTCTAAGCAATTTTAACTCACATATTTTTGTTCCTGCTCCAATTATGTTATTTAAACATCATTATTATTATTATTATTAAGCTGCTATCAGATCAATAATTTAAAAACAATAATCTCTCAAGACTGGATATTTAACAATCTTGTTTTATTTAACAGTGGCATGATGGCTGGAGCTTTTGTACCGTCCCACCTATTTAATATTAATGAACCGATCCCTCCTCGTGGAGCGATTGGGTACTTAGTCAGCTGCCCGACCCTCTCACCTTTGCAGTCTACCTTTCAGCAAATCAATGAAGAGCACTAAGCGAACGTTGGATAACGTAATTAATATTCATGATAGGTAAAATTGCAGTACTTTTGAACTTAATACAAACCATAATCTCTTGATTTTTAAGAATACCTTTAAGAGTTAAATCAAAAGTAAAAGCATGTCCTTTCAGAATTATCCATATAATACCAGTGGTGTTATTTTTCCAATGGCCACTAGGTGACAGCGTTATATCATTTGTGCCTGGTCTGTTTAGAGCTGTAGAACTTCGCAACCTCAAAACGAGCAGAAATGTCGCCGGTGCGGTTATCCCAAAGACAGCCGTGTCCAAGCGTCAGGATGTATTGTCCGAAGTCTCCAAGGAGCTCGTGTAGGTGTAGTCTTTAATCTTTACGTTTGATATTTCTTTGGATTGTCCAAAAGGACAATACACGCGCGAACGCGTCATCTGTCATACTTAAAAATCCCGTACGAAAATTAACCATGGTTTAACTATAGTAGGCCTATATATATATATATATATATATATATGTATATATATAAGTAAAACCATACTTACCACACTGACTCTCACTACAGTAGTTTAACCATGACATTTGTGGTAAAATTGTAATACAAAACATTTTTACTTTTTGCTTACAATAATAAAACCATGGCTAATATTTCTAAGGAATGTTCCAATGACAGAGGTCTAAGTAGATACATAGATTGATAAGGCATAGTTTGATAAAATAATAAAAGAGCTGGTTATCCAAAAGATAAGAGGACAGACAACCAGACTCTTTTGTAGGAATGCTACCAAATGTGTGTGTTTGTGAGGTAGATGAAAGTCATAACATTGCTGTTTTCATTTCTCAGTTTCAGTCTCTCTCCTAACTGGACTTGATTACACGAGCTAAATGAAAAAGAAAGCATATCCTCTGATTGTGGCTCCCTTTCGCTCATAAACAGGGAAGACAATCAAGATTTTGTATTCAAACTGATTTTGCTTAGATAAACACTACCATATTCATATTACGGGTAATGACCTTTACAGTGTTCTGTTCCATCAGTTCACTAAATATCATAGCTGAAAATGGCACCGGTGACATCTAAACACACTATAGACGCATCATGGTCTCTGTTTCAGTGTCTGTCCGTCCGAATCTCTCCTCTAAAAAGAGTTCTGCGTTGTCTGACATTTGCAGTGATGTTGACCTTTCATCTCCCCACACTCATCTCACAACCACTCTACCTCTCCCCTTTTTTTCTGGAAACATATCCCATCTCATCACCATCATCATCCTCGTTTTTGGTTTGGTTCTTTTCATATATACCCCCCAAACCCAACCCCCCCCCCCCCACACACACACACACACACACACGTACTTGGATTGAACTTGTGTTGCTGCCATCCAGAGACACACAATACACCACACTGAGGTTTAAAATGTAATTCGTTTTCCAGTGTATACAAATTCTGAAATCCTTGTGTAAAAGATATAGGTTTGAGTCTTGCCACCTTATGTTTTATATCACTGAATTTGGTCTGTTTCTAACCTTATTACAAGCAGATCCTCTCCTATCAGATTGGATTGAGGGCATCATTGTGCTGTTGTTTTTGTGTCTTTGCAACAGTTTCTCTTTGGAGTTTCAGTTCGGTTTTGGCTATAGGCTATAAAATAGTGTTTGAGTTTCAATACTAGGACTCTATGTTTTGTTATTTGTTAAATTGTAGATCAGTTTCTTTAAAGACTTGCATCTGCATAAATGTTTTCCATTTTCTATTACTAAAAACGCGTCACAACACAAGGTGGTGTTGCCACTGCCTCGGTTTGTGGTGTGAATGTAATAACCAAGTGTTGAGCAGGATCAGGTTTTCACCAGAAATAACATTCGACATTTAGGCAGGAGAGTTGTTCTCATAAGATCTACCATTTTCTCTGCCAGGTATATCTTTCATGGAGACCTCATTAATCCAGTGATTCAGACATGAATTGGAAGTGTCTTTGAACTGCAGTCTTAACATTTTCTTTCCATTTCTATGCAAAAAGTTGTATTTGGTTGAAATGGGTTAAATTGTAGATAAAACTGTAGATTTGATTTCAACAATGAACTATAAAACTCTATCCTTACTAGTTATTTCTAAGTGAATTTTAATTAAGTGAATAGGCTAAGTCATGTACTAAGTTGATTCAACCCGGTATCACGCCAAACTTGTAACAGACACGCCGGTCCGAAAATGCATGTCAGTGTCACGCCTTGCCTCCTCTAGGCGTGAACATGACACGCTCAGTTCTTTGCACTTGTAAAACTGAAACGATTTTATAAATACTTATTAATTGTATTTATATATAAAATAATAGATATTTTAAAGCACTTAACCCCACTCCTACTTTAAACCTACCCAGCACCCGACGATTAAAAAACATGCAAATAGAAATCAGCCATGGGCATTTATTAAAACACACAGCAAAACAGTATAAAAACATTACGAACAGGTCGCATTGCATTCCGAGTCTTTTATAGCTGAACTGTCATGGCTCTGCTTCATTTAGTCATGTTTTTCTTGGTCCTGTAGCAGAGCCATGACAAAGTCTTTGGTTTGGTGTGGAGAGAAACATATTATTGTTCTTTTGACAATAATATACGTTCTCTCCAGTGTCTCAACATTGGCCCCGATCCTCTAGTTTCCTTGTTATCTTTCCCTGAGTGTTTGATTAACCACACCTGCCCCATGTCGTTATCCCTCGTTTGTCTTCCCTTTAAAACCCTCTTGTTTCTTTGTCTTGTGCTCATGGATTGTACTGTACTTCGTTCCATGTGGTGGTTGTGACTTGTCTGTATTCGCCAGTGTGTCGTCTTGGAATTACCATCGTGTCCGTTCAAGTTTGTGAGTGTGTTCCTGTTCTGTTAGTTTATATACTTTGCCTTATTTAAGAAGTTGTGTCGTGTTCTGTTTAGTTTGTTTTTCCCCACCGAGGGAAGTGTTTTGTTCCAGTTTGCACTCTAGTTCGTTCTTGTATTTACACCCCCTCGTGGGTTTTTGTTTTGTGTTTTTTGTAAATTAAATATCTTGTTTAACCCCTTCACCAATGCCTGCCTGCATTTGGGTTCTTTTCCTGCCACAGTTCCTGACATGTACGATGTGTTAGCACAGTAGGTTTTAAACACCGACGACCAGAGGTGGGTAGTAACGAGCTACATTTACTTCGTTACATTTACTTGAGTAACATTTTGGAAAATATGTACTTTTTAAGTAAAATTTTAAAGTGTGTACTTTTACTAGGGCTGTGCAAAAATATCGATACATGTAACTATCGCAATATATATTTTTTTCAATAGTGTATCGATAGTGATACCTCTACTATTGATATATATTTTTAAATCATGTCATATACATACGGCCAAAAGTAAGTAGAAGCGAGAATGGCGAAAAATATAAGAACGCTTGGAGCTCTCAGAGCTGATGTGTGGGTGTGCTTAGGTTTTCAAAATACTGTAAGTAATGGAGTAATGAGTTATATAAAATCATGCTGTTTGTAGGCTTCGCAAGTCATGACACTTGGCTACTGCATTAGACAGAAAGTTTATTAAGAAAAGTAACAATGACATTTATTGTGCTTTCACGGATGTGACACCAGAGCATTTACAGCACAGATGAACCAGAGGTTTTATTCTGCCCATGTTCATTGTTTTAACTGTAATGCACCACAACAGCCAAATGACTTGAGTGAGCCACCTTATTCCCCTGTGCTACCCACCTGAGGGGCGCAATCCACAGTTTGAGAACCCAAACCTCTGATCTAAAGGTCCATGCTTCGCACATAATGGCCACTCTGTAGAGGTAAGGGATGTTTTTACACTTATCCTTACAGAAAACCCCCAGTGGTGCACAGCATGTTGTATTTCTAGCTCTACTTTTTACATTTTCTATTTAAAGTATTGCAATATATCAAAAAAATGTGTATCGTATCTAAATACATGGCAATATATTGTATCGTGACCCATCTATCGTGATATGTATCGTATCGGGAGGCACTTGCCAATACACAGCCCTAACTTTTACTCAAAAAAGAGTAAATTTCTAATAGAAAATCTGTATTTTTACTTCGTTACATTGCGTGACGTTCCTTCGTTCCTTCATTTTAAAATGTGCTTTTTAAAACGCGTTGTTTATTTCAAGGTTGTCGTCTCTTTTTACGGGCATTCCCAAGTGATCGATTCTTTTGAGTCGATTCTTTTGAAAGCATTAATTGAACAATGGGCAAAACCATTTGAATAGGCTAATGAATCAGTTCAAATGATTTGTTCAGTTCGCAGCACGATCTGAATCATCTGAAGCAGGATTACTCACTCCTCGTAGCGCGAAATTAAAGAACACGCAGAACCCAAAGAGCGATGGATGAAGTGGATATTAATCTATCTATACAATCAAAACTGCAAATGTGTCATATTGTTTGCCAGCAATGATAAATGCCGCCATATGCGCGCACCCGCGCGACCTGTTCGTCAGACACAGCAACATGCGCGTTACCTGTCAGACACAGAGACGTGGGCTTGCAGAAATATACATTTGAAGAACAGAAGGAAGAAAACTTGTTGATGGGTGTGTGGTTCAGTGTTTACTGTTTGTTTACAAGTAAGAGCGTTTCACAACACACACGTGACACAACACGAGAAATATTAAAATATTGGCGTTAATATTAATTTAATGTAGTAGGCCTATATAATCAGATACAAAGTAACTAAGTAACTAGCTACTTGAGTAGTTTTTTCATTGCATACTTTTTTACTTTTACTCAAGTATTTTTAAAATAGTGACTTTTACTTTTACTTGAGTAACAATTTCTCTAGTTAGTTGCACTTTTACTTGAGTAAAGATTTTGGCTACTCTACCCACCTCTGCCGACGACCCCGGAATAGAGGGTATGCATTGACGTCACTTTCCCACGTGAACACACTCCCTTGAGTGGTATAACTAAGGCAAAATGGCTGCATTCAATAAGAGGAACAAAAACCGGGACTAAAACACGCAATTATTTGCTGAAACTACAAGCAGCTGGACTCGACGGTGATCCTTACGACTACCTTATGACTTCAGGTGAATCAAGTGTTCTTAGACACTGAAATGTTGCGCGGAATTGCGTTTCCTGATATTGTAACCATTCATTTTGCCCAGTGCTTTACCACTCAAGCAGGCGCGTTCCGGGGTGTTCACATGGGAGAGTGACGATACGTGCATACCCTCTATTAACTCACGCAGTGGCATTTGGCGTGTGACGCAATCGGAGCAGAACATAACGTAAGCGAATGTAATGACGCAACCAGTCACGAGAACCAATGCCATTTCACAATCGAAGCTGACGTTCCGGCGGCTATTTTGAAATTGTACGCAACCGGAACCGGCTTCTGGGGATCGCTGTTCTTTGGCCTCGCAAAGCTTGGAATAATTGCACTTTTTGAATAAATAGCATCTGTAGCCGTATCTGCCTGTTATGTGTTGTGTTTTATATTATAAAATATACAAACTGTTAGATTTAGGTGTAGGGGTGGGGTCGCGTTACGAGCTAAAATGGGTCTAAAGTGTGCGCACAAAGTAATGAGTGAATTAGAAAAACATTAGAAAATCGGCCTGTTCTGCTAACATTACTCCACCTTCATACATGCGTATTATGTTCACGCCTAGAGGAGGCAAAGCGTGACACTGACACGCATTTTTGAGTGGACCGGCGTGTCTGTTACACGCTTTGACGTGATACTGGGTTGGTTGATTCTAAGAACAGATACCACACTGCAATTTGAAAAAAAAAAACCCAAAAGATAATTAAACGTTTAATGCATTAAGAATCAAAAACATACTTTATTTGCTTTCAGGTTCTTTTCATATTTGTTGAACAATTGATCTCTTTAGATCATATTTCTCATTGTCTCTCCCTTTATTGATGATCATATTCCATTTCTCATCCCAGTTCTTCTGGTCACCTTGTTTCTCTCAATTTCAATTTTAATATGCTTTAGAGGGCATGACAAAAATTGTACAGTTGTAATGCCAAAGCATTTCTCTATCTTCCTCTCTTTTTCTCTCTTAGACGAAATTCTACTGCTTTATATTTCCTTAGCACTCAGACAAGACTGCACTGTAAAACATTTTAAGTTGGTTAAACTTAGAAACGAAAGTTCACCTGCTGTTCTTGAGGAACATGAGTTAACGGAACTTAAAGATATCCTTTGTTTCAACTTAATGTAAAACATATCTCTTTGTGTTTAACTAATGATCTAAGATTAGTCATAATCTTCATTATGACTTATGAAGTTGAAATTGTCATTTCAACTTGAGAATCTGAGTTAAAGTAACTTGCTATGTTACATTATCAACTACAGAAAACTTATTTTATTTTGTTAAATTTCCCATCTTATTTACATTAATTTTCATATTGACTAATGTTATTCACACAATCAACTTACAACTTTAGTCCAAAAATATAATATTTATTTTAACAAGAATAATGTTATGCATTTAACATTGGCTTGAAAATGCATTACAAAATACAAACATATTCTAAAACATCAATTTTTAAACATTACACGGAGTTCTTCAATGTTTAAATTGGAGAAAGATAAAGGGCGATGAAGAAAAATAAATTAGAGAACCAGAAATGGACTGTGTACAACAACCAGTTGTCAAATACTTAAAAAAGTTGTACTTTATGAACCAGTTTACATGACATATGAATATGAATGGTTCAAACAATACTTTAAAAAAATAATTTATTACGCTGCACAGTAACATAGTAAAATCATTCTTGGTTGCAATAAGAACAGATATATCCAATGATTCTGTTGCTAACAAAACATCAACAATGCAAAACAAACAGACAGTTTTCATTTAAGTAAGCAAAATTAAAAATGAATCTAACAAAGTCAAGTAACTAAAGCTCTCAGATATACCAGCATTTAAATGTCCTTTTCAGAACACGCCTATACAAGTCAACACACCATCTCCATCCAGTTAAAGGAATAGTTTACCTAAATATGAAAATTCTGTTATAACTGATTCACCCTCAAGCCATCCTAGGTGTGTATGACTTCCATTCCTCACGCATATCCATCAGCAGCATTACAAAACAAGGAAGAGTCACAATAACTCTGTTACACTAGAGAATGGATATCATATACACCTAGCATGATATGAAGGTAAGAAAAACATGACAGAATTTTCATATTTAAGTAAACTATTCCTTTAAGGCTTTTGGCACCAGTCTATAAAGGATACCTCAGCAGTTTATTTCTAAGTCCGTGTATCCGAGCTGAACAGTGGTCAGGTTTAATCTTCATGACAACCTTCTGCAGGAATTCAAACGAGTACTTCATATTGGATACATCATATCCAGATTTAGGCAATAGGTTCCCATTAGCATAGCAAAAGCAGTGGGCACATCTCTGAGGTTATGAAGAACAATCGTCTCCTCCACCACCACGGCTGGACTGCAGCAAACCTGTAGTGACTATTCTATTGAACTTTGCACTTATCTGAAATAGACACACAAGACAGCAAAGCAGTAATGAGGTAATTGAATAATGAAAAGGCATAGAAAGTACAAATAAAAATTATTCTGAAATGCAGAGCAAATACTGTCAGCAAATACAGAATATACTTACAATACAATACAGTTTATTAATGTAGCACATTTAAAAAACATGTTAACTGTCTCTGATTAAATAATGCAGGCCATATGATTATGAACCTATGATTTTCTTTCTTCGTTGAAAAAAAAAGATGAAGAGACAATGTACAATGAGAAAAGAACTACACAATCTACAGCAAATGTATTAAAATGATAGCATTACGCAAACAGTGCATGAACAGCACCTTATTGTAACGTGAACGTCCTCGAGGTGACCAGCAGCTTTCCTTCAACAGGGTATGCAACCAATGAGAGGCACAGTGACAAAATAAGTCAGAAAAAAAGACGAAGAGACAATGTACAATGCGAAAAGAACTAAGATGACAAGAAATCGGTACTCGGTATCGGCTACAAAAATCCTGATTGGGGCATCCCTAAAAATGACTTTTAAGTCTCGACGTCTGTGATTTCATGTAGCGATTCGGACAGGACTCTTGTGTAAAATCATTCAGGCTCAATAAAGAGAAGACAACATCATTATATCTGTAACTGTCACATTGACAGGGAAATGACATTTTCGGCTTCTGTACAGTTCAGCTCACATTATTGAAGCAGCACTACTGCCTTTATTGTTTAACACATTTAACATAACAAAATAATACATAAGCAATAAGACAGTGTATGAATGCTTTCCTTGTATCAGGGAGTTTTCGGCTGTCTGGGATGTGATTTTTGCCTAGTAATTAAGGATCTGAGCTGGAAACACAAAGGTCACAAGTTTGATCCCAAGTATGGATAACACCATTGTGCCTTTGAGCAGCAGACTTAACCCAGCGTTGCTATCCGAGCCTGTCCTTACAATTGAGGTATTGTAAGTCACTTAAGATAGAAAGCAACTACTAAATGAAAAGTAATCAACTCCTCTTTTCAATCTTCTCGTCAGTTTTTGTCTTCCCCAGAACCTAATTTAGTTACGATCTGACTCCATTTGATTTAGTTGTCTGCTTAGTAGACTACCTCTATTGTATGTATTATATTCTCTCTCCCTTTGATCATTTTGACCCGTTTGAGAGAATGAAATGCGAGTCACTGCTGACACTGCGAATCAATCCTCCTGAAATACAATGAACAGGAGATACTAAAAATGGATGATGGAAGCTGGATACCCCGATCCATAAAAATAATATAGCATGGCCATTGTGGTATGAAGAACACACACGTGATGATCAGAGCAGAGCTTTTTGTTCTTCATGGTTTGTAATAAGCATAACTTGTGTGGTCCATTTTTAGTAGTATTATGATTGTCTAGATCTATTAAAGTATTCCAGAATGCATTAAAATGCAGTTCTTAAAGGCACACCTTAAAAAGTCATATATTTATTTCATTCTTTAAACAAGTTGTAAAATACTGTAGTACAAAATGTTTTGGCCAACAAGTTATAATATATACAAGAAATACGGGAATTGTGTCAAGTGTGTTTAATAAGTTGGCATAATTTATAAGGAAATATCTTATTATGGTGATTACACTTCCTTATATTTACAGAATAACGTTTTTTTGTTTGTTTTGTGGTGCAAAGCATGTTAGAAAAAAGTGTAAAACCAATATGAATCCAATTATTACCAAATTAGATCCAAATGTGAAGTGAATCTTTTCAAAGATCGCAAAAAAAACAATAAATGCGAAATAGGTGCATTTCCATCAAGTTGTTCAGTAAAATTAAACTACAGTAAATGAACTACAGTTTATTTGCTGTTAAACAACAGTAAATAAAACCACGACAGACTTTATTCGGCAAATGCATTTCCTTCTACCATAATTCGCATTAACTCTTTTTCGCACAAGTCAAGAACCACCTCAAGCGAGTGTGAAAACTTCTTTGCGAATTAAGGATTTTTTTGTCGGAATTTGGCATTTCCAACAAACATCAGATTTGTAAAGTTTTTTCTCTTTAGACATGGAAATCCGCATCCTTTCGATTTCCATGTGCAATTTCTTTGACCTCTCATTATATATATGTGACCCTGGATCACAAAACCAGTCTTAAGTAGCACGGGAACATTTTTAGTAAAAGACAAAAATACATTGTGTGGGTCAAAATTATTGATTTTTCTTTTATGCCAAAAATCATTAGGATATTAAGTAAAGATCATGTTCCATGAAGATATTTTGTAAATTTCCTACCTTAAATATATAAAAACTTTATTTTTGTGAGTGGATGGTCTGCCACAGTGCCTCTGATTAACAACTTCAAAGGCAATTTTCTCAATTTTTTTGCGCACTCAGATTCCAGAGTTTTAAACGGTTGTATCTCAGCCAGATATTGTCCTATTCTAACAACTCATATATCTATAGAAAGTTTATTTATTCAGCTTTCAGATTATGTAAAAATCTCAATTTCGAAAAATTGACCCATAAGACTGGTTTTGTTGTCCAGGGTCACATATGCATTTCCAATGCTGGAGAGTAATATTGGTAAACATGGTGTTACCCAGCAGGTAATATCATGGTTTGCAAATACCTCAATTGCTAAATAATTTTGTAGAGCGCATTTTGTGGAGTGGTTCAAATCTGCCTATCGCGACCGGTGCTTGAAGCCTCAGTTTGGAGGGCAGATAGCAAGGAGCCGTGAAGACCCTCTCAGCTGCAGATGTCCTCACAAAACACCTGTAATATCTTTGTTGAAGAGCAGTGAAAGTTGTATGCCATGTCAGCCTTCATGCTACGATATAATGAATTCCAAGAATTCTGCAGCTGAAGGGTCGTATCCTCCAGGCAAAGAACCCTTTTGACCTCAGCAGTCTACAGGCCATCTGAAGAGATGGGAAACGGCTGTTGCAGATTCTGGAGGATTTCACTTAAGAAATTGATGCTCCTGCAGCCGCTCAAAATTCTCTGTCAGTCTTTTTGAGAATGTCCTGTTTTTTCATGTGTGTTAACATGATAGATGTCTGCCGTCTTGATCTGATTCCAGATTTAAGTGGAAAGCTTCTTACACATCAGCAATGATCTAGTCTTTTCCTTCAAATTGCAGATTAAATTGATTGAGGTGTGATATATATATCATATAGTCCTATGCCACTTGGATGCAGTCAGTGAGAAAGAATGATGTCTTTCTGCACAGTAGGCTGCCAAAAAGAGCAAAGGTTGTTTAAGAGTTCATACTCTCAGCACATAAGGTTGTAATCTTCCGCTGTCATGTCCGTCAGCAAAGATTTAACGAATTAATGTTGTGCACTGAAAATGTTACGAGGCTCATTATGGGATCCGTGGTGTCTTTTATTTTCTAGCTCAGTTTGGCGCACAAAACAGATTTATCAATAATGCATGGAAATGCCATTAGTACAGGAAATGGCAGTTAATGGCAGTCAGCCGACCTAACAGATGCGTGTTGTACACTCACTGAGTTCCATTAATAACACTTATGCCATTTCCAAGTTTAAATAATTTGATAAAAATACAGTATATCAAAATTATTGGAATATTGCAAATGTGCATATCGCAATATGACATCGCAATGGTTTGCAATAACTGAATTAATTATTAATAATATTGTAATAATTCAGCGGGGCAGCTGTGCCGGATGTGTAATCAGTAATCAGAAAGAATTGTATGTTTGTTGTAGGGATGCTCATTTCGGTTAATTTCCCTAATCGAGAACTGACACTCGTTATCCGAACCATAACCGTTAACTGATAAGATTTTAATATTAAATTGGAATGAAATAAAAAAACATGCTGCGTGCCTGCATCTCATTTCAAAGGCATCCTCCGGAGGTAGCGTTTTCCCACCGCATACGCCTTCACGTGCGACATCCAGAAGACGCAGACTTCGAAATGAGACGCAGCTACAGTTGATGAGGTTCTGGGACACGTAAATTTAAAAAAAAAAAAATTCACAGACTTATTTTAACATGCAAACAGCAGCATAAGGAATAGATCAACAACAGCACCTGCATTCTTATCACATTTTCACGAACCTGCAGCGTTTTGGACAATTGAGAAAAACTAAAATAATATAAATCCAAAGCATAAAATAAACAGGCAAGAAAATAACTTAAATAATTAACAAATAATGACAAAATGAAAACACAGAAGAACCGGCTAAGTTTTCATCAAATAAAAATAGCAGGCCTACCTCAATCCAAAGCTTGGATAGTTTTTACTTAATAAAGTAACGTGTTGTGGGGACAGTCTGGGGACTGTTGACTCACGGCAAAAAACACCCTTTCAGATGGCACGGATGTCCCGGAAATGCAGAGATAATGCATCGGGAAGCGCGTTTCATTTGCTTTCCACCAGTCAGGACTAATGTCCAAAGAGGGCATAAATGTGTCTTATTATTATTAAAAAATATTAATATTATTTAACTTAAAAAAATAAACATACCCTTTAAATCGTTCAACTGATAGTATTAATCGGTCAACATTTTTACTATCAGTTAATGGTTAAACGGTCAATATGAACATCCCTAGTTGTTTATTTTTAAGTATTTTTAAAATAGTTTAAATTGATTTTACAGACTTAAGGCATTGCCATACTGCATATCATATATCACACTATTTAGCAAGTTATCATATATCACATTTTTCTTCAATTCTTTCGTACTCGTAATGACACACCGATACCAAAGACTGATACCTCACGTGGCATACATAGAGCCCTATGATTTCCGCAATGCGGAAAACGCGGACGGAATCGAGGAATCCAGGCATTTCCTAACAAGAAATTAGCGCTGAACAGCTAACGAAATATTCAGATACTGTTTAAATATGTATTCTGCCTGTTTTGCGTTACCGTGTGTGAAAGAGTGGTGTGGTTGCGTGTAACGTTACTGAACGCATTGTACTTGTGAAGCTTTCAGCGCCAGCGTTTCACTGCACGAGGACACGAACACATAAACAAACGCTCTTTGCGGCGTCCCGTCAAAATAAAAGTCCGGTTGACTTGAACAAGTTATAATACACTCACATTTTACCACACCACCCCCCTTAAATTTTTTATAATTTGACCACAGAGTATATTGTTTACTTTAGTAAACTGAAGTAAATGTGCTAGTAAAATTGTGCTACTTATCATAAAAAATAGAACTTGATTAAAAAATAGTACTTAAATTTAAGTAGACCTAAAAACAAAATGTACCAGTAAGATACTGGTTTATTAACATTATTGTACATTATACAGGCATCGGTTATAGGTATCGGTATCGGCGAGTACCAGAAAAAAAAAATCGGTACTCGTATTCGGTCTTTAAAAAATGGTATCGGTGCATCCCTACTTCTAAAGCCTTGTATTAAGCTTCGTATTGAGAAAAACGAAATGTAATATGCTGGAAATCATCCTCTTTCAGATCTCATTTCAGAGTGTGTAGTTATTTTTTATTCAAGAGTTATATTACTGTTTTGTGTAATGTTAAAAATAGGCACTTTTAATTTTTGCATATAGAGTCAGGCCTACACGATTTGTTGTGGTTGAGAGTTGCATCATATTTTAGAGTGGTTAGTCGCTCTATTGAGCTTTTGTCTAGCCGTTACACTTTGTTCTACTTTTGTTGGTATTAACAGTTAAGTCTAATTATGAATCTAAATGGTTGCTAATATTTTTTTACTTTCAGGAACAATATCTTTTTCTTTATTAAAAATCGTTATTTTCTGTTTTTGTGCTATGGTGGGTTGTACGAACCACATAGCTGCGGAGTTATAGAAAGTTAACACTTTGGAATGTGTTAACCATCGTAATTTTTCTTTAGATGTGTGTTATTGTCTGAAGCACAAGGTAAAAAACGGCAAATGAATATTCTTTGGGTATATCACACAAGGAGCCCTCCAGATCATTTTATCCCTTTAGGGAGCTTTCACTCACAATAATATTGGAGACCCCCGGTCTACACGGCCAATAGACAGTAGCCTGCTTTGATTAGTTTTACGTATAGCCAACATATGTTGGCATACTTATTCTAGACCTAAATGTTGGGAGGGAGCCAGCAGTTTGACTTTTTGGGAAACTCTGCACTACAACATCTGTTTTAATGTTTGGTTGAACGTCTTGACTAATCTGTGGATCTGCCATCTTCAGACGTACTGCCCCAAACTCTTTCTCTGGCATTCAGATCAGGTACTTAAGGCATTAAGTAACATATAGTCAGGAGAACTAACTCCGGTCTGTGTTTCTCTTGTTTTATGTCATCGTGTGACTAGCCATGCACACCAGACATGCCTGCTTACCCTGCTCTAGCCCACCTATTCTGACCTCCACATTTTAGACAACAATACCACCCATTACAATTGAATCTGGGGCAGTGCGGCTCCCCCAGCCTGGCTAACTCTGGGCCCACCCCAACCAATCATTGAATTACTCCGATATTTTTAACTTTGCTTCTTTAGGAATCATGTCTGTTATGTATTTTAAACAGATATATTCTTTTATTTTGTGCTTGAGTATGAAGATTTCTAATAATAATTCGCAATACTTCGTAGACTTTCCAAATTGGAGCAGATTGCATGGCATATTTTTGCGATTGTGAATAGTAGATCAAGTGTGTTTGTTTTTTCACCATTTCCAATGCCAACGCCTTCGCTTGGCACACCCAAAGAGTCGCTAAAAATTAACTACTTAATCTAAAGAAATCTAAGACATTGTGTTTTTTAATATTGAAAGTCTATATACCCATTCAACACAATTCAACACCATTTAATATTCGCAGACGCTCGCATCATATCTGGCCAAATCTATTTTTTCATCAACCGAGCTGTAATGCAACCCTAAAAGTCATTTATTCAGGATAAGACATGGGCTACAAAAGCTGTTGAGAGCAGTTTCACTCAAAGTTGTTACACTATACCAGTAAATCTATATTCCAGTCATTCACATCGCTTTGGAGCAAAAACCACAACCACAAAAATGGACTCCCCAAAACTTCCCTCAACTCCTCGGGAAGAAACATTTAGCGTCTTTATATCAGATGAGCTCGGCAAGACCTCATTTCATAAAACCCATCGCTACCAGAATACTGCCTAACCATTTGCTCTCTATGCTCTGTTGCCCTCAAAAATTTGTCTGCAGACGCATCACAAGATCATGATTTCTGCCTCTGTAGTGTCATGATGTGCAGCAGAGCGTTCAGCAAAGCTCATCTCGTTCGGTTGTCTTTCACAAACGAAATTTGCTCTAGTCCGTCCCTGCTGAACGCTCCACAGATGGCAATGAACTGAGTGGGATGTTCAGCTTGCTTTTATGTCCATTTAGTTACTCCAAAAATCTACTGTTATACAGAAGGCCATTTAAAATCAATTAACATGACATGTTTCACTAGAGGATTCACTAATGCTCTTCATAGATGTTAGTTTTTACTTTGTTTAGTTGCGGGTGCATGATGATACGTGTTTGCTAGTCATGATTTAATCATTTCAGACAGAAGATGGTGGGCACAATGAGCATCTCAGTGCCCGCAGAGAACCATGGCGCCACAGGATGCCACCGTCTGTCTGTTACCATTGTTTATGAGTGTGCGTGTGTGAAAGGGCACCTTGTTTTGGTGAATAATTAAAATCCTTGTTAATCAGCTCTTCATTGGCAGCACAGTGAGTGAACAGGCATCCAACCATGATATGATTATTTGCACACACACATAAACACACACACTTTTGGTTCTCATTGCATGCACACATATACTCGATCTAACTAGCATGTTTAATTGAATGATCATTGGTTTTCCCCTCCCTGGTTATATCCCCTGGATACAACAAATCAGGCTAGTGTCCAAATCGACACACACACATTATTGTAGAATGATCTGATGAGGGATGCATTGAGAGGTCATCATAGTTGATTTCTGCAGGATTTTTAACTTGAAACTTGTATTAAAATGCAATAAAAGAATGTCTCATTTTTTATTCTTGACGGTTTTCTTTATTGTTTGTGAGAAAACAGTAACATAATGCAGCACAATAATATTGCAATGTACGTCTCGGTTTATGTTTGGTAGTTAAAGTCCCACTGCACTGCCTTGGAACGCGCAGCATTATTTGATGTGTTGACATAATTTCAACTGAAAAATGCAGAGAGCGCGACCCCGCCCCTTTTAAAATAACCAATAGCGTTTCGTTTACGGCACACAGTCAGCCTGGCAAAGCTGCATTTACCAGTGTAATAGCCAAACTGGTGTAAAAGTGTATTGAAAAGAGTTGGAAAAATCAGTGTTACCAGTGATGTGTCATTTGAAGCTTGTTTTTTTACGTTGGTGAGTGACACTTGCATTTGTCTTCTGTTTTACTCATCAAGGCTGCAATGTCCGATCTCTTCCATATAGCCTTAAGAGCTCTTTCTCACCTTTAGTTCGGTTCATATGGTCCGGACCAATTTCAAAAAATGATACATTGTAGCATTTTTTAGCGGTGTTGGTTCCTTTTCACACCACACTGATTACTTTGGTCCGAACCAGTTGAAACAAACCAAAATGCAGTCACGTGACAACATCCACATCACTCGTTGGCGAGAACGTATTTCCTGAACTGCTTTTTCAAACTAAATAAACTCACCGTCAACATCGCGTGTAAGATGTGGTAACGTTAGCCTGGTCAGCTGTGCTAGCATCAGTCGAATCATTGTTAGTGGCGATGGCGATCTCAACAACATCCACCGGATCAACGTACAGTTTTGTCCCAAGTATATTATCGAGGTCATCGTACGAGGGGAACTTTTACATCCCGCACTTTACCTTAACCCGACACTGTTCCACAGATCCATTAAACCCCCTTTCCCTGAGTTGTTTGCTAAACAATGAAAATATCACGCAGTTCTTGTGAGTTTTCAAAAGTTGTTGTAATATGATGTAATATGGTCATCAGACCAAATTTCTATGAGGCTCCGCACCTCCTCACAACTCCAAGTTTGTCCGCAAGCTGCCATGCTAGTGCAAACTGTCAACAAACACTTGTCCTCATTCCATAATGCATAGCGCTGCTGACTACGGCAGGTGGTTTAGTCCAAAAAAGTGCAGTGCTTTTTGCATTTGGGTCTGTTAGAGGTCAGATCACGTTCTCGCCACAAACAGACCGCTGCAGGGTTCGTTTGAAAGTGTAATGAGACCACCTCTTCAAGGAGGTCTCGGTACACTTATTTGGTCCACTTTTGGTGCGCACTCGAGTGCGATTGCTGCATTCACACCTACCAAACGAACCGCACCAAGAAGAAAAATGAACTCTAGTGCGATTCAATCGTACTAAATGAGTCGGGTGTGATAGCACTCTAACATACAACATTCTGCGTAGACTTGAAACGGGTCGGATACATTTTGTTTTCATACGCGCAAATGATCAGCTCTGTGCTATCATGTCTCTGAACCGTTGCAACTGCTCCCGTAACACAAAAGCGTAATTTATAGTCGTGCGTAGGACCTACGCTGTAGGCTGTGCGTAGACCTGCGTAGCCTGATGTGCACCTCTCCAAAAATGTAACAACCCGTGAACTCAATGCATATCCTACGCGGACCGCAAGCGCTGTGATTGGTCTGTTTGAACCCCTCGCTCAGGTCAAAAAACTCATGTTTACTCAAACGCATTTCCGAATGAATTATTGAAGTAAATTATTTGTTCTTCTGTATTTAACATCTCAAGCTGCAACAAAAGTGACTGTTTACTTGCCGTTATCACTGCTAATGCTTCTCAAACGAGCTGCTTCTTCTTCGGCTCTTGTTTTGGTTACACAAGCAACACGCGCGTGGACACTGACGCCGAGACGCGGACAACGACACACAAGAAGGAAAGGAAAACCGGTGCTTTGCCTACGGCGTAGGTCCTATGCACGACTATAGCTTGCCCTTAACGTGAAATTAAGACTTACTTACTTATAATGTTATAATGTTAATGGTTGCACTGTCTAGATCATCCCCCATCTCCCATCTAGTGCATTATGCGAAATTCACCATGTAGGACATAATAAAATGGCTGATTTGAGGCGCCGCTTCCGCTGCTCTCATAGTGAAGGGGGCGGGACTCTTCGGATTCTAAAGCGGATTTGATTGGACGAGAACTTTGATGAGAGGCTGAAGTGTAGCGTGATGTCATGGAATTTCTAGAGTTTTTTGAGCGCACGTGCCAGACTGTCCGTTTTGAACGCTTATATCTTCTAAATGGGAATTTAGAATACTTTACCTAAAAATGAAAATTCTGTCATCATTTACATTTACTCCCCTTCAGATTGTTCCAAACCTGTATACATTTCTTTGTTCTGCTAAACGCAAAGGAAGCTATTTGGATCAGTTACCAAACAGATCTCATCCCACATTAACTTAGTATTTATTTTCACACATCCCCCATAGTATTTATTTTCATTACTATGGCAGTAAATGTGGGATGAGATCCCAATTTCAGTTTGGTGAACTTGTTAACTTGGTTAGCTAAAAAAAATCAGCATTACCACATAGAGCAAATTTAAGTTGGCTAAACATTGAAACAATCGATGACTCAGAAATCTTGCTGCACCAGGTTGCCTTATTTTTAGTTTTCTCAACTATTTATTTTGTACAGTGTGAGATGTTTCTGGGTTGCCAAACATGTTTCATATATCAGCCTTAAATAAATGACTATGAAAAGTATTCCCCCCATTTCCTCCACGTATTCCTAAATGACGAGCAAAACTGGGATTGATGGATGGATGTGTATTTAATGTTAGGAAGGTGCAGTCATTCAGTTTAATTATCAGACAGCTGTAGTCGGGATCAAGGGCCCCGAGCATATGTCGGTCGCTGTACGTGTTGATTTATGTTAGCGAGCTGTTAGTATTGTATTCCGAAAAGCAGAACCACACTTGAGACGTGATATGAGTGAATGTTTCTACAACAAATTGAAACTTCTGGACCGTTTAGAGAAAAGAAACTCACAAAGATTTGATTTAATTCAATCACATGCACTGAATGCTTTAGTTCGATATGAACACTGGACCTTTCACTGTTCAGGGAGTTGGGAAATGTCCCAGTCCGCTATATGATTCAGATGCACTAAGCGTCGGCTCCTGACATACTTTTGGGAATTTGGGAATTGAGTTGAACATAGGAGAAAATCGATGCATGTATGAGCAAATCAATGCAGGATGGGGTGTCAAATATGCAGTAACTGAGCTGCACATGTTAAACTGATATTTAATGGGCAGAGGGAGGAAGTGGGTTGGGATGGGCGTTGCTGGTCTTTGTGTTACAGTGGCTGTTAGTGGTACAGTTTATGCTGTTGTAAATGTTAAATGTGTTTGTTACTGTGAGTACTTGTGATTGTGTTGTGATGTTAGTGTTGGCAGAGGTTATGTTAGCATTCTCAGTGTTTGTGTCACTTTAATTGTTGCACGCTATCAGTGTTTGCTTTCGTAATTGTGTTAAGCGCTTGTGTTGAATTTGTTAGGAACCACAAAGCAAGTAAAACATTTAATTAGATTGACAAAATTCTGGCATTATTAAAGGAGAATATGACATTCACGGAGAGCATATCTCTCTTTTTGCATTCTGCGCTCTCAGTGTTATGTGCAGTAATAATAGGCATTAAAATGAATTTCTGATGCCTGTCTTCCAAATGCCACGCTGGGGAGGTGCGATCATTCAGCAGAAACCATTAGATAATTAGACCACCCTCTTGCTGTGTAAATGCACACACACACACACACACACACACACACACACACACACACACACACACACACACACACACACACACACACACACACACACACACACACACACACACACACACACACACACACACACACACACACACACACACACACACACACACACACACACACACACACACACACACACACACACACACACACACACACACACATTCATCTTCTGCATCATCACTGTATACAATTCAAAAACTAGCAGTTAATCGTCTTAAAGGGATAGTTCACAGAAACATGAAAGTTCTGTCATTACTTGACTTTCTTTTTTCAGTGAAACACAAAACGATGTTAGGCAGGTATAATAGCCTATATACTGTAAATAAAACGATCTCCAACACTCAAAAAAGTACTATGACAGAATTTTCATTTTTGGAAGAATGCTTGTAACCAAACAGTTCTTGGCCACCATTGAATACCACAGTAGGAAAAGTTACAATGGTAGTCAATAGTGCCCTAAAACTGTTTGCTCTCCTACATTCTTCAAAATATTTTCTTTTGTGTTCAACAGAACAAAGAAATGTATCAAGCAAATTTTCCTACTATGGTAGTCAATGGTGGCCAAGAACTGTTTGGTTATAAGCATTCTTCCAAATATCTTTATCTCTGTGCATCACAACAAAGAAATACTTACAGATTTGGAACAACTTGAGGGGGAGTAAATGGTGACAGAATTTTCATTTTTGGGTGAACTGTCCCTTTAAGATACTCAGCACATGCACATAGACATATACATTGCCTTTCTGTATTAGATTGAACTTTCCTGGTTCTATAGATAGATCTGAAGGATCTAAAGGATATGTCAAGGATTACTCTGCCATCTGTTGTATAGGTGACGTGCCCTGCAGTTGGGGAGTGAACCGTAAGGGGGCAGTGCGAGAATGTTTCAATGTGATAATGGCCCTTATGTTTGAGATTTATCTGACATCTCAGTACTTCATGGGAATTGAAAACACAGAGCCAAACACTTTTGCCTTTTTAGCGTGAAAAATGCCAACCTGGGAGTTTGATAAAGGCGAATCATATTACTGAGTGTGCACTTTAGTGTGAGAATAAGTAGTGAGATAAGAGGGTGGTTTGTTGATGGGGCCTCAAGTAGGATAAAGTGTGTTTTTATTTCTGGTTTTGGCTCTTCGTGTGTAATGCAAAGTTTAGGCGATAAAACCAATTTAAAAGCAAGTTTACTGTGTATTTTGTCTTAATGTGTTTCGATTTGATTTCTAGGAGTTTTGCTGGCTGTTTTCGGCTGCTTTCAAGGTGAGGCGTGTTTGACCCCCCCGTGGTTCTGCTTCACAATTTGAAAGTGGAAGTTAATCTGCATTTTCAGTATTATGTCAGGAAAGTCTTGAGTTAAACTCCATTCTCCCCCTCGCCCCCCCGGCCGGCCCCCTCTTTTCTCTCTCTAGGTTGCGCCGTCAGCCCTTTTGTTCCAGTCTCTTTGTAACGCGTTGGCGTGGAAACGATGCTTTCTGACACCTGGCCCACATGAGCCAGGCCCTCTGAAACAGACCTCATCACCACCAATCAGATCAGCTCTCCCACACATCACAACCAATCAGATCACTAGCCTCGCAGACACAGCCGACGCCACAGCGACCGCCGACCTAGTTGTGCTCTTAAAGGGACAATATGCTCTCATCTACAAAGCCCCGCACCCACAAACTCGCAAGCTGTTTAGCGAGTCCTTCGTCTGTAAATGATGTACATTTTTTGGTGCTTTGTTTAAATGGATTTTTCACAAAGGAATCCATCATTTCTATTTAAAGCTCATTTAATATCTCAAATATTTAGCTCTCTAAACTCCTAACACATGAACTCACATTGTTATTTCCATAACGGCCTTTGTTGAGAATCATTCTTTAGATTATTCCTCTCATATAAATTAAACTTTTAATATAGTAATTTTTTTTACTTATATAAAAACATGTTATTTCATAACCATCCAGTAAACTATTTTGCAAAAACAGTAAACAAAACTTTGGCTAAAAATTATTTTATGTTAGTTGAATAGTTCTGATCATTCTGATGGTCTCTGTGTTAGTCTGATCGGAATAGATATGAGTTAACTGTTATGTATCGCAGGTTTATGGATCATATTTGTTTATTATACAGTGGAAATGTGTGTGTGTGGTAAGGAGACCTGTTAATGGCTCTTTGTAATTTCCCCAATGATCAGTTCTGAGTGTTAAAATGCATGCAAAAAGGATGCGGTACACAGGAGAGTTTACCGTCGATTACAGCTTTTTCACACCTTCCCTCCCTCATGTACAATTTTCAGTCAATATGAAAAAATATGAAGAAAACTAGCAGCGGTTTCTGTGTTTCACCGACATATGAACGATCAAACCTTGAACCGCAGAAGGGTTCACCTATGCGTGTGTGTACAGCATATGTTTGACATATTAAGCTGTAGTCAGACGTTTTTGTGTCCTTTAGCTTTTTGCCCCTTAATTTCTTCAAGACCGCTTCTCTTCCTCCCCGCCTGTCCATCAGACCCACGCGGGGCATTAACGTTCTCAAAATAAAAAAATAAACCCCCCTCATAAACGCATAAATGCAAGAACACAGAGGAACACCGTCCCCAGAGGAATACAGCGCACATATTACATGCGCTGATATTAAGCGCAAACTCTAGTTTTCTCATAGGAGCTGTTTACACTGTAAATGTTTCATTTCAGGTTATAAGAGTTTGTCAAATGAAATTGCTTGAGAATATTGATGAGTTTGTGTGGTTATTATAAAGGTAGAGGCGTTCGATAGTATACTTGCTGTATGAATCCTAAAATTGAATCATCTTATGAATTGGATGCACAGTTATTGCTTCAGCACAGCAAAGAGTGTGTGTGATGTTCTAGCGTAGTGTAACAAAATGCAAGCTCATCAGGACGAATAACTGTTAGCGCTAACATTACCATCCGACAATCCATAACACCGTTCATAATGGTCCCAGTGCTGGTGTATCGACTGGAGAATTGACTGTTTTGTGCGCCTGTGCGGTTGTGCGAGTGTATCGCTGCGAGGGGGTAACTAAAGATGTCTCTTAGATCTCTTACGTAATTCAATACATTCAGTTCAGATTGAGTTTCAACTGATCCATATCTGTCTGTCTTCTCACAGTCAGTGGTTTGTATGCTCACATCTGAACATCATTTCTCTCTCTTTTACTCTCTCTCTCTTTCGATCTATATATCTCTCTATCCCTCTTCTTCTCCTTCGCTTTCTTTTCAGAACACATGTTTTCCACTCAATCTTTGACCCAGATGATGTCGGGTCTGCCGGGACTAAGTATTCTTCAAGCAGTGCGGGGTGGGAAAACATATGTTTAATATATAACTAATGTTGGATAATGCTCGAATTAACCCACAGAGTCATTTATTCATAAAGCTTAAGAAAAATGTGTCAACAGGATAACAGTCTGTATTTTATTTTTTAATAATGTGTTAACGTAATTATATTTGGCACATTTTTGAAGTGTGTTTGAAGATGTGGGTAAGATGTTCAATGTGTAAAGCTGCTGTATTATCTGGGCGATACACCAAAACCAAATTAATAATATCTAAACATACTTTTCATACCTTGAAAAGTATCTTTTCATGAAAGGCAACCTCAAGTTTATTTTCATGTATTCCTTTATAATTCACTTACTTCCAATATCTGCAAGGGTTACATTTTTTCAGAGGCTTAAATGTACATTGAAAGTGAAGAATCAATAAAGCTTGACTGTAGAACTCTAGGAACCAAAACTATTAGACTCTACGCCTCCCACAAGACTGACTGATCACCATTAAAGATTAGATTAATCAAATTTCCTCCAGTGTGTATTCAGTCCTCCAGCAGAGAGCAAAGATATTTTCCTTCTTAAAGTCACTTTAAGTCTCAGCTCAGATCATTGGCTAATGGTTAAGGATCTGGTGTATTAACACAAAATGAGCAATTTAATCGCCGGTAAGCCTAGAACCAGAGTTACTGACATCAAAACTTGTGCCCTTGAGCAAGGCAGGTTGCGGCAGCGGGACTGTCCCTGCATTAAGAGCGCGGTAATTTACTTGAGTTACAAAGTATTTAGTACAGTAGGATGGTGACACGTTGGTTGTGGTGTTTACTGAATTACTGGCATTAAAGGTTTGTCTTGATAAATCACGTGTGTCCTTTCAAAATCCTATTTTGAAAATATGATTTATTATGTGATTTGAAACGTTTATTGTCCTATATGAAAATGCTAGTTCATAATTTGTAACATTTTTAAAAATGCTTAATAAATGTTATTTTACATTTAAATATTATTTTCCATTTATTTTAGTCACAAACGTGATTAACTTTATTTGCATATCTTCATTTACTGGGTGTACTTGCATTTCATTGTGCATAAAGTTACGTTTAATTATTTATGAATGATTTACTAATTGAAAATTACCTAGTGCTTGTTGCAAGAAAGTGCTTGTAAAAAAGAAAAAACATAAATGAAAAGAATATGCTTCGAGTTGTATGCTTTGAAGACTCAGACATCACGATCTCGCCCGAGAACACAGACAATGTTTTCCGACCTCTGACCTAAAGTTCAGCGCATTTGGATTAAATTAGATACGGTTTAACGGGGGTCTCTTGATGATCTCCAGATAATTCTGTTTTTTATCTGGAGTTAATCCCACTATACAAGCATAGAAGATTCCTCAACCGGTCTAACTAGTTAATGACAGATTTATTCTAGCCCTGTGCCCATGCGGGTTAAACGCATTAATGATTAATTCAGGTTTCAGCGAGCAGGAATAGCAAACCAAACCTGACTTGATCCTCAAATCAGATAACCTTTTAAAAGCTAACAAGAATCGTCACCGCAAACTCAAACCGAGATATATCACAGTTAAATCAACATTGTAAGATACGAGTTTATCGCCTCTTGCTTATCTTGGTCGACTGCTTGGCTAAAACCGGCCAATAATGCAACAAATGTTGTTAGAATTTTTACATGAGGTCAAGTTTGGATACAGATTACTTAATGACGACTACTTTACAATTCATTTTGAATTAAGTTGAATTATAATTAAGCATTTTTAATTTATTTAGTTGTGCTTAATATTTTTACACTTAATCCTCTCTTGCCATCAGTTTTTTGCCGTCAGTATTTTATGTGTGTCTCATTTATGTGTATTTGTTTGTGTGGCTTAAAGTTTAGTGAGAAAAGTTTTTAGATGTTCCAGTAACTTTGAAGGAGTATGCACGTTATGGTGTGTGTGTGTGTGTGTGTGTGTGTGTGTGTGTGTGTGTGTGTGTGTGTGTGTTTGGGCGTTGGCTTTGGGGGCAGATAACATAGGTGATAAATGAGTGTGTTAAATTCTCCTTGTACCTGCTTTTAGATGCCCTACAAACACATCCACAAAGCCACACACACACATTCATACAACCTACTTCTGAATTAATTTGTCAAATAAAAACATAAACACACACTCACAGAAATCCTATCCGTGAGATATAAATGTACAAAAGCTTGACATGAAAGCTTGTTTTCTTTTGCGTGTGTCAGTGCGCGAAAGCATATTCTTTGGTCTTGGTCGATTTTTCTGATTTGTTTATTTTTTCTCCTCAGCCAAACAGGATATTACTTTTTGCTTTGCTTTTGTCGCTGTCGTAATCACTCTTTCTGTTTGCGTTTCTTCTCTCCTATGGCACAGAACTGGCTGACACTCTCTCGCTAGTAGTTTGTTTGGAATAAACAGTATAATATTGTATGCACAGTAAGGCAGTGATTACAGCGGGTGTGTGTTTGTCTTTACATGCATTTGTGTGTGTGTGGGTGATTAGAGTTTGGGTTTGTGTTTCCTCAGAGGAAATTAAGCAGGCATGGCCTCTAAGAAACTTCCAAAACTCCTACAGCATGGAAATCATATCCAGACCACGGAGCCGTGTGTGTGTGTTTGAAGTAGCATGAAGAAATATGTGTGTGAACATGAAGTGTTATGTCTTGAGTTGTGAACAAGTATGCATGCGTTGTTTTCAAAAATTGACATTAAAAGCTTGATAAAATCATGTGAAATATTTAATAGAAACAAACATTTGCATCTAGAGTTTGTATGACCTTATGACCGTGGTGTTTGAGAGAGCGTCATGTGTGTAAGTTCAAAGCTGTGTGTTTTGAATGGGATGTATTCATGTCGTCTTGTGTTAAAGAGCTGTCCTTGATACTGGGGGTGAACTGGTGACAGCAGTCCATAAAATCACTCAAAAATCAAGTAAAATGGTGCTAAATCACATTGATTTAAATATAATATATAATTCAGTGTCACTAAAGATCATTTAAGGGGTAATATGAAATTAGGATGTCACATATCAACAGTTGCCGTTAATGAAAAAGTCATCAGGGTTTTGGGTATGGTGATGCTGGAGTGCATGTTACCAGTTACTGTTACCAGCAGGGGACGCTGTGGTGATGCCTTGCTTTTCTGTGTCTAGGTGTTCCTGACAGTAGTGTTAATACTGCAAACTCAATTACTTTCTCATGTGTAATAGTTTACAGCATGACTCGCCAACATTCAGTTCTCACACTAAGTAGTTTGTAATTTATAAACAACATCTCTCTTTGTTTTGGTTTGTCTTTCACACAGACAGTGAGGAACATTAGACACAATGATTTTGTAATAATAATGATTGTAAAATTCCATGTCTGTCCAAACCTGTTGACATTATGAAAAAACGATTTAGCTGTGATTGCGAATACAGAGGACTATGTCATTTGGCTTACTTAGAATTTTTACTTATTTACTAAATGAGGACCTTCCATAGACATCTATGTTTTTTATATACAGAAAGCTATAAACACTACCTAATAATAACAGAAACGTTTGACATTTTTACAATTATGAAAGAACATATACATTTTTGTTGTGTTTTTACAAATGAGGACATCCCCAAAGGGAGATTTTTGTCACTTTTGGGTACAAATTTTTCAGCAAAATATAGTTACGTTTGTACACATACACCTATCACAGCTTTTGAAACCTTGTATCTCTGTGTCCATTTCGTGAATGACATTTATTTTGCATATCATAAATCATTATTATTAATCACCCGTTATGTTTGTCACTGAGTTTTTCAAATATCTAACCAACAAAAAGTATTAAAAAGTGCTTGTCTACTTTTTCACTTGTCAACTACGTATTTAATCATTTCCTGAAAAAAATGTGGACATCAGAGGTTTTGGAAAGACAGCGATGATAGATGTATTATATACTGTACATTGTGGGATTTTCTATACTGTACAAACTGTATATTCTATCCCATCACCCCACCCCTAAACCTAACCCTCACAGAATCCTTACAGAATTTTACTTTTTCAAATAAACATAGTTTAGTTTGTTTAATAATCTGTTTCCATTGTGGGGACCAATGACCATAGATCTTTTATTGCATTTATGAAAAGCTCGTTTTAATAAACATAGCCTAATCCTACCCACAATTCATCATTTTTAAAAATGTAGAATAAAACAAACAGCAATATTAATAATACACATTTGTAGACACACAAAAACTTTAAACCACATGTTCTAATTACCATTTTCTGAATAAATGGCAGCTAAAAATTCTGATGTATGAATATTTAACTCTGAGGAGAGAAATGAGAAACCTCTCTCACCTGTATGTCCGCACTTCAAGCTAATACCCATTACACCAGAGCTGTTGAGACATTGTGGAAACTGTCTCCCTAACTTTCAACAGAATAATGACCCTTTTCTATATATAATTTGATTGGAATCGGATTCCAAAAATGTAAAGGAACCAAAGATGAAAAACAGCGTAGAAAGCAAAAAATACATTCCTTCATAATGATGTCATTAACAATAAGAGTCAGTGGTGTACCTGCCTGGTCTTGATTAAATAAGCAGAAGTTAAGAATTCATTATTCTTATTCAGTACCCATTAGCAATTTATCACGTTTTCATAAGATTAACTTCTGTATTAAATCAATATGGGCGACCTGGACATTGTTACCTTTTATTTACATTCAGCCATTTAGCAGACATTTTCTTTTCAAAATCACATTACAGTAATTACATATACTGTTTTAAGCATTTTATCAATATGTGCATTCTCTTTGAATCAAACCCGTGAGCACTGCTAGAACCATGCGCTACCAGTTGAGCTAGTGCGATGCCATACAAGTTGAAGCTCTGGCAAATAAGTTTTATTCAAGATGTTTTAAGTTAAAGTTAGTCAGGGTAAAAATGGCAGGAACAGTGACATTGCTGTAGGTGAGAGAGGGAGAAGAGAAAAGAAACAGCAGGAGCGAACTAGACGTGTGAGGGCTTTTTGCTATGGTGTTGGCAGGTTATCAGACAGTTCTGAGGTGTCTGTGACACACCGGGACATTTCCTCTCCTTCTTGCTTATTAATATTAAAAAAGTAGAGCTGACATTATCCATAATCCCACACACTAACACCCAGTATTGCATGTGTGTGTGTGTGCCTGACCAAAATGTCCAAATGTCCCCACAAATATAGTTAAATCTGACATCTCCAACAATGCGGGGGCCTGGCAAACGTAGCCTTGAGACATCTTAATGAAGGGACTAAATATAAAAAAGATGGTTATTGTTGTCTAATAATGAAAGTGGGTTTAGGCATGTTTTTTGTGCTATAATGTCATGTTTATATTCATGAATTCCATGTTCAAACCGGTGTTTGCACATTTTCCATTTAGCGACACACAAGGGCTGTCGTGGAGAGACATTTTTTCTCATTTATCTGCTGGCATTGCTTTCATTTGTAAAATGTGGCTTGCATTGTTTTCTTATTTGTCAATTATTTTGTGTGGAGTTAATTCTTCTCTTGCCTACTTTGTAGCAAACACCTCTGATTTAGGAGGTGTGAGGTTAGGGTATAGAAAATGTAATAAGTTTAAAATAAAACCAGCAGACATCAGTTATGCGTATATCTGTGTGTGTGGTCAGGTTTTGCATACACAAGCATAGTAAAACCTAAAAATCACATGCATAGCCAACAGCCTCCTGGAGAGAAACAGCTTAGTAAACATATTAAATAATGTCTTAATGAAGTTCTAAATAAGTGTGAGCGTTAGATATGCGGTGAAGTACACTGGACAAAATACTGGAAAAAACTGAAATTTTCCCGGGTTTTCTTGTAATTTGCAGTCTTTTCTGTAATTTCTCATTTAAAAATTATGTGAAAACTGTAAAAAGCTGTACAATTCTGTTTTATTACAGTGTAAGGTGTGCAGTAAAATACGGTTACCTTAGTATAAAAGCATCTGTTGAAATCCAAGGAATCCATGAGAGAAAAATAAACTGTGTATAGAAAATAATGCTAGAGTTTTGCGCACATGTGGTGAGTTTAATTCCACAGAAAGCTATGATGATGAAGGTTGTCTGTCGATCATGTCACCTCTAAACACATGAAGGGAGAGTGTTTGTGTGTGTGTGTGTGTGCATTCTATTACTTGTTTATCTTTCCTGTGATGGAAAGTAGAAAGATGCCTGAAAAGAAAGCATGATCACACATTTGTTTGTCCAATTATTGCTTCCACACAGAGCATCAAGCTCCTGTAACTCAATAGAAAAGTGAAAGGCGATATACAGTGATTGCAGCTCACTCAATAAATGGCATAGTGATGGAAGGAAATTGCCTATTTAAACACTTACATCATCTTTGCACACTATGACCTTGAGCTGTTTTTACTTTGAAACTTACAGGAAGTGTAAGAATCTCAAACAGCGATGAAAGTGTGCTAGTATTGAAATGATAGTGACAAATGTCACCAAATTGTCAGGTGATGGGATTGCTGAAATTGGAAACAATTAAAAGTGGAAAAATACCCCAGAATACCTTCAAGAGATAAACATTTGAATTATATATGCTTTGTTGTTATGCTTTAATAGTTATATAGCTGATTGTGTGTGTCTATGGAGCTTCTGCTTGCTTTATTAAAAGCAAGATCACATATTAGAAAGAGCATGTTTGCTTAAGATCTGCTCTAATAATCTTGATGTCAGTTTGCTATATTAAGTACTTGCCATTGGCGGTAGTTGACACCAGTCTCATCCGTCTCCTTTTTTTAACTGTGGCCTTCAGGGGCCGTTGGGTAAGTGTGTGAGTATATCTGTATAAAAGTTTATTTGAAAAAGAAAAATGACACAATAGAGCGGTGTAGAGATGACATATTTTCGTAGGCCAACCCGGAAGTTAGCGTCGCACTGGCTCCCTCGACCGATAGCCTATGCATTTTCCCCATAGACTTTCGTGAGATCGCAAAAAATAAGCTTTGTGATTAACAAATGTTTATGATATTTACACAGTTTTTCTATGACGATAATTTTTACAGATTAAAAAGCTAACATCAGGCTATGAACAGACTAGGCCTACACTACGGTCGCTCGATGTCAGGGTCACCAACGCCAAGGCTCCGACAACTTTTTCAAACTTTATTAAAAACGTGTAAGCAATTAATTACTTCGTTAATAAATCCCAACCCACGTTTTTAGAGTTTTGTGTCTTTTACATTATTTGTGAGATTTATTTGTGCAAATTGCATCTAAAGTCCCAGCTAAAGGATGCTTTTAGCATTGTTAACAACCGCCGTTTTTAAGACACGTTAAAGCTTTAAAAATCATGAGCGGGTTATAACTGTTATGTTTTGTCATAGAATAAAACGTCAAAATATTTAGAGGTTTTGTCAACCACAGACCTTATTTTAGGCATTTAACCAAAAACCCATTGACTTTGGGGCGATGGAACCGGAAATGGCTAAAATGCTAACTCGCTTCCGGGTTTTGCAAGAAAAAAATTAATCTCTGCACCACTCGCTCAGTTTGAAATATTTTTGGATACAGAAACATCTGTGTAAAATCTGTGTACCGTGATATATGAATCTGCTCCATTTGCTGTATAAGTTTGTGATGATTATTTATAAGATGATTATAAGATGTATTTTTATATGTGTAACTTCCAGGCACAAACGGAAAAAAAACGCAAGACAGAAATTCTGTATATCCATTATTTTTCTACTCAATCATTGAGCTAGCAAAACAATTACATCCTTTTTGGCTGCGTTATTTGTGTTTTTTTTTCTACTTATAAGACATGAATGCCCAAATTAAGCCCCTAAATCAAGATCCAAAGCAGTAAAATATTGATATAGTTTTAATGCTTCGTCGTAAATCATGCTGTCATATATAGACCACCTGTATGACAGCAGAATGCCTCGTATTGCTAAATCAATAGTTTTCTATTAGAAATGAAACCCAGACAGCCAAAAACATTGTCTTCATTGAGACAGAACAATAGAGCAGCGCCGACCTGGACTTCAGCTGAGAGTCATTAATGTCAAACCAGAGTAACTCAGATATTTAGAGAACACCGGATATAAGCTAATAATTCTATTTTCCTGTAATAATTTTTTCCCTGTTCAGTTCAGAAATAATTATTGCTTTCTCGCGCCGTGTACGTTTGTCAAATTGCGTGTTTGATCCATCATGATGTAATATTTAGAAATGTTTAATATAATTGCAGGACCTATATTAAATTGTTAAACCAAGGTTTACTCGCAGAGGTTCAAGCTGCATGCCAGGAAAACAAGTCCTAGCAGTGTAAAAGTATCTTAATTTTTATTGAGGCATAATGAATAACTGAGTCATGTGTAACTTTGTGAGCTGAATGTGAACAGCTCTGTGGTCTCAAGGGTAGGCTTGTCCAAGGGCTAAGGGTTTGGCTGGTTATTTTGGCAGTTCACCCCTGCTGGCAGATGACGTAACTACACCATTATGTGTGAAAAAGCTTTCTCCATTGACTGCCATTCAAAAGTAGCTTTGTATTCATACTAAATAAATTGTTTTGCATGCAACATATAAATCGCAAATGTTTTATTATACTTTTTATTATGGTAGATGTTTTACTAGTGTTTTTTGGATGGCTCTTAAGAGCGTGTAATATTTCTCCCTGTCTGCTATGTTACTCAAGATTGATTCTACTGGATGGCTTTGGGACTGTGTGTGTTTTGGTTGTGCCATTGCCCAATCAGCGTGAGCTCTCTATTATAGACCTGTTTTGGAGTGTCTCTCAAAGTTGTCCAGATCCAATATTTGGTCAACACATTGCAGGCCCCATTGTACTTAACATGCATTCCTGCTTTTTACTGTGGCGACGACCCTCAGTACTTAATGTACACCATTAAATCTGCCGTGTTATTATTCCAGTAGTTAGTTACAGGCATGTAGACATTTTAACAGTAGAGAAGAAGACAGCTTGCACTAATTTTGGCTATAGTGCTTGTTCGTGGCAACAATGACAATGCGAAACACAAAACCCAATTATGTTTGCAAACTTGCTTCGGTCAAAGTCACATCTGCTAGGCTGCAAGAAAACAAAAATAACAAAGTAGTTAAAGGTCAGCTCCAACATGCGATATGTGATATGATACATAATAGTGGGCCTTTTTTCCACTATTCCCAAGACATGTCCACAGGCCAAGACATAAGGATGTAAAAGTCCCACTGCATTTGATAATTTTATAAAATTTCATTAAAATTCATCTTTAAGCATTAATATAGCATATGTAAAAGTTTTTCTGTTTGATAGTAATTTCTTCAGGCCTTAAAAAGACTTGAATGTGCTTCTACACACTTGATTCATTTAGTATACATGGCTTCATGAATATGCAAATTAGTCCCAGCCTCCATTCAATTGTGTGAGTTCGGACCATTGATTATAGGTACATAGATGCCTCATTCGACATGTTGCAGAAGCAGAGCTGACACACCAGCGATCGTTTCAGTGCCAAATCTGTGCGCCATCCTTGCATATCTATTTCTATTAACGTGATGTCAACGTGTGGTAAACTGCAGTTTTATGGAGAAATACTCTGCAATGGTTTAAAGTGAGGGTTTTGCACATGCTATATCTTAAAGCATATTAAAAACACCGCATAGACATATAAACAACATTTAAAACTTGATTTTCACCACAGTGGGACTTTAAGGCAACTGGCTATCTGCCCTCATGTGTCTGGCCTTCTTGTTTGATCTGTCCATACGAGATGTCTATGTCTCTTCTCTCTATATATCTGATAATCTACCCTGCCAGACTAGAGGATCATCTATTATGTATTATGAAAGCTTCTTATTTTTTTCCCTCTCCAAACTCTACACCTGAATGATCCAACAACAGGCCCGCAGAACTGAGCTTGTAGAATCAATAATGCCTTTTTATGTGGCATCAGATAAGAATGCCATGTCTTAACCTTTGTGATTCCATTAAGCTATATCAGTGCCGTGCATCTGTCGCTTTACAGTTTTTCAGGCTTTATATAAACAAACAGTTGATGGAAAGGGGTTAGGTCAGAACTAAGCAGATCTTACGCAAACTAATTGGAACGTTTTTTTGTAATAAATATGCAGTTTCTCTTTGGCAGACCTCTTTAACCGGCTACCCTTTATAAATATTTGTGAACAGTTTTGGAGTCGGTAAACACTTGCAGAGGCCAAACCAAGGACAAACAGCATCATTTGAAACCATCTGGTGCTGTACAGTCACAATGCGTGTGTGCGTGTTTGTGTACGTGTGTGTGTTTGTCCTCTGTGTTTTGCGTCTGGGGAGGTTCAAGACGTCATGATGTCCGAGTGAAGTTCATCAATGCTTCCAAACAGAAAACTTGCTTCTAAATATTTGGGTTGGAGGAAGCATTATATATGTATATACTGTCAACACTTCAGTTTGAACGCATATTTGGCAGCTCACTATGTTTATGACACGACTTCATTACATTGATAGCATGTAAACCAACCCAAATTTAGATTTCCCGTCAAAGCCACAGTGTCATTGTTTGCTTTGCAGTTCGCCGTGTTTAGCATTTTAGTGCATTTTCTTTTGGTTCTGGCTGATGGGAGGAAGTTTCCTATTTGTGTATTTGCTTCCTAATAAAGTCCCCCAAGCAGAGTCGCTGATCTGGGTTCTGATACCCCTGGTTCACATTAGTCCAAGATGTACTGCGCCAAACTTTTAAAACTAGTCTTGAGTCAGCAGCTTTTCGTCTCTTTTTTTATAAGTTCCAATCTGTTAAATCCTTTGCTTAAGGTTTATATCTACTTGCAGTTCCCCAGACGTTCTGTCAAACACATGAGCAAGTCAAATTCAAGCTTCAAATATTTGACGCATTTTATTGAATCAGTCGGGTGTCTCACATAGAGGCTAAATATTCAGTCAGTCAACTGAGCCTCGCCGTAAGATGGAGTTCACAGTTACACTTATTACACCGTAGCAGGTTAACCTTGAAAAGGTCATTTTTTATGTTCGAGATGCGAGAGAAAATTGAGTCGACGTCTGTTGTGATAACTCTGTCCACTCGTGCAGCGCTGCGATTGGCCGTCTACTGAATGATGTTCACGGAGAACTCTACTCAGTTTAACATTCAGAGAGGGAATATTTTACCTTTCCACATAGCTTATCTCTACTGGTCAGACGTGTGTGTGTGTGATGGAAACCGAAGTGAATGTTGGATGGAGCTGGACACTTGAGAAAGAATGTTTGTTTCAAGTGTTAGGAACATGAGCGTGTGTGTGTGCGCGCGTGTGTTCGCTTGTGTGTGTGTGATTAGGTGTACAGCTGTAGGCAGTATAAGCAGGTGCAGTTCTGAGATTAAAGGCTGAGGACTCTGGTGGCGTAGCTAATAGTCTGAAGTAATGGGTTCAAAAACACGTCCATCCACTCAATCACTTTTATAGATCCACGTTGACTCACTCTTGTCATTAAGATGGCACATTTTGAAATGAGGAATATCAAACAACTAAACTACAGAAAATAATTACATGAAATGCTGATTAGTTAATGTAGTAATCGCAAGTAATCACAGTATAAAGTGTTTTTGTAATATATTTTTATAACTGATTTTACATAAATAATGTCTTAAATTAACAGCCAGACTTAAGTTACATATTATTGTAAGCAAACAATATATGCTTATATAGTTCATGGACTTAATGCCGATAATCATTAGATTTAAGAGAATAGCAGAATGCACACGACTTGGATATTATAACTATACACTATAAATATACTGATACAAGGAAATATATTGAGATCATGTTCAGAGCATTTTTTCATCTGATGTTCAATAAAAGAAATAAAAACCCATTTGAACTTAAAATGTAAAACTGTTGATGTGTACCCTAATATAATTATCTTTATAGTTTTTGGTGTGAATGGGCCTTATATATTTGAGATATTTATGTACACTACCAGTCAAAAGTATGTAAACACTCACTCTTTTTTTATAATTTTCCCCCACCTTTTGGAATATAAGTAAATTCATCAAAACTATGCAGTAGCACAACTTTTTACTTTAATGCAATTTTGGAATATTGTATATTTTTTAAATAAAAGATCAAAAGGAGAAACAATGCAGATTTATTTTTACAGCCTTCTTTGCTCATATTTACCAGGGGTGCCAATAATGGTGAGCAGGACCGTAGGAAAAATGACAATGGTAGTCAAAAGTGCCCCAGAGATAGCTGCCTTCTTACATTCTTCAAAATATCTTCTTTTGTGGTCAACAGAACAAAGAAATTTAGAAATAGTTTTTCTTCCTATGGTAGTCAAGCAAACACCTTGAGATTCAAATATTTTTAAGATTATTACAGAAACATTTCAGTCAAGCTTTTCCAAACTTTTGGTACACTATAAATTAATTGAAATACCTTGGAGTACCACCTACACACCACTGCGTATGTTTAAAGCAGTGATATAGCATATATACTGTAAATCAAAGTATAGTGGAAAGGCCACAGAACCATTTTTATAGCCAATGCAATATATACTTTGAATTACTGGAGCAGCTCATGCTGAACATTATGAGAGCTTCAGTGTTCTAGTAAAAAACAGAGCTAAAGGCATCAAGACATGCTGGGTTAGCACAGGTGCTATGATGGTTAGCCACTGCTGTAAAGAGCTCAAGGCTATAGGCTACGCTACACTAACCACATCATCGCCATGCCAGGGGAGGGTAATGACTACATGTCCATATTGGCATTCAGTCTGTGCAAGCAGTCCCACTGCCAACAAATCCACATACCCTTAAGACACACATCAGCATAAACAGTAGTCTACATGTGGCACACAGGCACATTAAGACTAAAATGCACACAAGAAAACCCAGTGATAAATGCAGAGTGACACACTGAAAGACAAACACATGGACAGACACTTGTAATGGGGACTGCCCAGTGACTCGAATATCCTGATATTCATCCAAAAATCTTGTTCAGATTTGTTCAGTGCCCCTTACTGCTTGACCCTCGAGCCTTGGTTGGCATCGTTCAGTAAGTCGACATCTGATGACGTCTGATGAATGAAAACTGCTACTTGCAGTTAACATCATTTTAATTGTGTGTGTGGTCATCAGCCATCTTTTCATATTTTCATCAACTAGCAATAACATTATATGCACACCAAGTCCAAAAACAACACTTGCCAACTGCCATATGGAGTTTTATTAGAAACTGCAGCATACAGTTATGCGTGGGTTTAATTTAATTTTAGGAATAATTTCACTCCCATTGATGTAAGTGATGTGCACAAATTCAAGAGTTAACAATGCAAACCGTCCACTGGAGAAAACAGGTGTTCAGACTGAGAGAGTCTGATCCCTGTTCATTACAAATGCAAGTTGAATATAAATTCATTGTCAAGGGGACAAAAATATTTTATGTGCAAACTCAAAACATCCAACAATTTTATTACAAGCTCCAATGTCAACGTCTGTTGCGTAAAGCTTAAGGCCGCATACATTTAGCAGGTGGTGTGACAACCCCTATAAGGTTATTTGATGTGTCTTTCGTTCAGCTTGGAAAAAACATTGAAGCACTTCACTACTGCTGTTAAAGGGCAGAGACTTCAGTTAATGGAAAGTACAAGTAAGTGCATGCAAGTGAGCAAGATTGCAATGTTCACTTCAATTATTAATTAAAAACCCTCATTTATAACTGGGGCAGGTCTAACACACACAGATCGATTTTTACACACGAACATACCTCTGCATTTTTCTGTCGAACAGTGCAATTTGCTCATGTTGAACTCCAAGTGCTGTGTCATCAGATATTAAGATGACAGGGGAACATACAACACCAGAGGGACCAGAGGTTGTCCCATTAACGTCCTTTGTAAAGTGGCTAAATCCTGACCTTATTTGAAGTTAAGTAATTTATCTCTGGGTGTTTCCATGGTAACCGCTGACAGGTAGGGCAGACAGTGTTCACACCTGAGTTCTATGTTTATCTTGTGCATCATTGTCTCACCTAGTAACAATAGACGCGTAGATGCTGTACCTGGGGTTACCTGATTGATGCACCAATCCTTAATCTAGACTAGCTATCTATCATCAATTTGCTAATTAACAGCACCTTTGGTCCTACGTGGTTTAATGTCGGCTAAAGTCATTTACCTTACACATGCACACGTGTAAAGTTAACTTTATTTTCATACACTGATGTATAAGAGCCTATTATCTAAAGAAATGCCTTTTTTAAGTAAACGTTCTCTTTTTTCTACTTCTTTTAGTTTTTAAGCAAATTAGGGAACACGATTAAGGGATGTATGCCATGTTTTTGTCCTAATCAGTCACAATGGCGATACATGTAGAGCGATAGTGGATTCTATACCGTCCATCGTACACACGTGCCTGGCCCCGAAGTAAACTTCTGGTCTGTGTTTGGTTATAATATAACCATTTATTTTATGTTTAATTTATATTGTTATTCATTTATATTAATATTTTATTGTATATTCATTGTTTAAATTAAAACTGCTTAACTTTCGGTAGACCTCTGCAAAGAATCAATAACTGTTAAGTTTGGGCCGCATAATGTTTGTTTATGTTGTTGCCGCTGAAACCGTCTATATTAGAAATGTTTTTTTTTTTTAAACGTAGTGGCATTACGTCTGGTTAGGACACGGTGTAATACATACTGACATAGCCTTTCTATTATTTCGTATAGTGGTAGTATACTCAATACAATCTCAGTTCGTAACTATTTTAGGTGTGGTAATTTGTATAAATTTGTATAAATATGAATGACTTTAGCCGACATTAAACCAAGTATGAACAAAGGTGCTGTTAATTAGCAAATTGATGATAGATATCTTATTCATATATGATTGCTTTTACGCCTGTGATGTTAGGTTTAGGGGTGGGGTTAGGTGAGGGGCTTAAGTATCGCTTTTTTCTAGTAATCGTACATTTTTGTACTATTGACGCCGTACAAATTCGTACAAATTAGTTAACACTTCAATAGTTGTCAATTCCTGTGAGATCAGGTTGGTATACTTCATGCATTTCCAACGAATAAATATAGCAGTTGAGTTTAAAGGCTTTTTGCAACATGGTTTAAGCTTGATGTCACAAGTTTTAATTAAATTAATTTCTAAACATTTTTTTAACAATGTTACATAGTTTCAAAGCAGCTTTACAAGAAATACAAAGAAGTCACTGAAGAGAGGAACATGATTACATGTATAGAATGCACGCAGAGAAGAATACAATACAATACATGGTGTCATTGTAAAAAATGTGAAACCTCCTGAGACGACAGAACAAGTAGTCAGGGAATGTGATGGATTGCAGGTATATTTGTTTCTGTTTTTGTGAAACAACGCATATTTCTATATTCCAAAATGGTACATAAGCAAACGAACACCACTGTCGTCTCTTTCCCACTGAGAGATTTGGCTCTCTAATTAAATGTGTTGTGTTTAGATTTATTGTAATTGTTATTACTCTAAAACAGCTTGCTCCTTTAAATGTTACACAACTTTAACAAGCTTGTTGGTTTCACCTCTAAATCTCCCGTCTTATGTTTCACACAAACACATCTACTTTTTCTGTCACACCATCTCATTGATTAGACCATTGATCTCCATTTCCTCTTCGCATTTCCAGTAATAGTCTGCCTGGACCTCAGCCAACTTTGTGTGTATGTGTTTTTGTGCTAGAGAGAAAAAGAGAACGAGCACAATGGAAACACAAGGAGTATTGAATGTCTGATTTGTATTTAACAAGGACTTGATCGCAATTTTTTAAATGAGAGCTAAGAATGAATGGCATCAGTAGGCTAACCCTCTTCCCCCCCCCCCCCTTTCTCCGGGGCCGTAGTGTGATGTTTACGAGCACATGTTAGCTGAACAGCTGTTTGTGTTTGTTCATCATTCTGTACAATGTCTTCTTTTATGAGTTGTCTGGATTCTTTTGACAATGTTCTTCATGTTATTGATTTTTACAAGCTCACGGTTTCAGAGATCTGGGGGTGCGATGCAGAATGCGAGAACATGTGGCAGGGCTCTGGAATAGGATACGATTGTGGGGTTCTGGAGGAATCCGTAGGCTGAAGCGTTGTAAATCAGCTTGCTTCAGAGTGTTTTGCCCTGGGATCAAAAATAGTGCTGTACTACGCCGCACAGAGGTGTTAACAATGAGATGTTGTCAACATTTCCAAACTTATTAGCTCTCTGTTGTAATGCTGTGGGAAATTTCAGAATTTATTTGTCTCAGGCGTATTACTGCTCATCACAGTGTTTTTATGTCAGACTGCTGAGCACGGCTCCAAACATCCCTCGCAAAAGTCTGAAATGCTCAATTAGTGTTTGTTTCCAATCCAAACTGGTTATTGCATCACAGTCTGTGTCCTCTTAACTACATGAGACAGAACATGGAAGTACAATAACGAAAGGCCAAAGTCATTGCATGCAGTGTTTTTTCACCTAAAATACAATTGTGCCACACACAATATATTTTAGATTATACTAGATTAAAAGATTTCTCAAAATAAAAAACAAAATAATCTTAGGGGTATATTAAATCATTTCAAAATTAATAATAATTAAAATAATAAACAATAATATAATAATAAACGATAATAATAATATTTAAAATAATTTTAAAAAAATTATATCGGTTTTAAATCCCAGAAACATTTGACACCCTCTACCTATTACCTAAAAAATCATGGCTAATTTGAATCCATAACGTTTTTATACATCGACAATTCACAAACATGTTGGACTCTACATACGTTTGCTAAATTAAAAAGGCGACAGTTCACCCGCTGACACATCTTTCCCCTCTTTCTTCTATAGAACTCCTCTGAGAATGAGAAGCCATTAGAAGCATTTCTGCATTAATTCTTCATGAGGACCTTAATAATGAGCTTTTACACAAAATCTTAAAAGCAAACCGATGTAAAACAACGGAAGTGTTTCGTAAAGTGACCAAATATGACTTTATTTTTAAGCCCAAATCTCTATCTCTTGGAATCCTCTGACGTGCTAACCTCTCCGACTTAAATGGAACATTATGTGTTTGTAGTCTGGATATGTACTTGAGCTAAATTCTGGATTCCCTCTTCTCTCCAAGAGCACCGGAGAGATGCGAGACACTCCTGCAGGCACAGACATTTAGCATATTAGGGTCAAGATCACAAGCCTGCAAACATCATCTCCTGCTGCTGGCAATGTAATGAGAGTTAAAGACAGAAAGAAATGGAAAAAGTGGAAGAATAGAGCACTATCAGAACAAGAGAGGGACGTTATAGAAATAGAATGAGCGAGAGATGGTTTGAGGGATGAAAGACACACAAAGAGGGAGGGCAGAAAAATACGCTCGGATGGATGGAAAATGAGCTGTAAGTGGCCTGCTGATGGAGTGATGCTGAGATGGGGTGGAGAAACTGTGAGGGGAAGAGCGGGAGTCAAAGACCGTTGCGTAAATTTGTGCAAAGCATCATTTACATCAAATGACTCAAAGGTCAATTATCAAAATGTGTATTTGAATGAACTGTAGTCATGTTTCATGCTTGTCCAGACTGCGCTGAAGGAGAGCAGATAAAATCAGTTCTGTTAATCCTTTAACAGAAACTAAAATCCTGACATGTAAGATAGACTGATATAATATATAAGACATGTGCTCAGTTCACATTTAAAGCCATTACAAATGGCCAAGAACTAATACACACACACCAGGCCAGGTGCTGGGCTGAAGCATTAGTGAGTGTGTCTGGAGAATATTTGAGTGTGTGTGTGTGTGTGTGTGTGTGTGTGTGTGTGTGTGTGTGTGTGTGTGTGTGTGTGTGTGTGTGTGTGTGTGTGTGTGTGTGTGTGNGTGTGTGTGTGTGTGTGTGTGTGTGTGTGTGTGTGTGTGTGTGTGTGTGTGTGTGTGTGTGTGTGTGTGTGTGTGTGTGTGTGTGTGTGTAGAGATGATCAGTGATGGAATGCAGAGTGTGTATGTGTGTGAATGTATGTATATGTGTTATCCAACACGGTTCGGGCCATGAGCCAGTGCAGCCTAACCACCAGCTGCTTTCAACAGGCTCCATTACACACTCACGCAGGCAGAGCCCCGTTTCTAAATGAAAAAGACACAGAGGCCTTGTCTTTGTTCAGAATTCGTGATCAGTTTTTGAGTGTGTTTGGATATTTATTGTGATAGATTTCTGTGTTTGGTTGCTTGTGGACATGGTTACAACCTACACAGATCAAATGAGAAGTGCCCTTGATCCACCCGTTCCAGTAGCCTGACCTTATTTAGATCAGAATTGAGATTTGCTGTACCTATTGGTTCTTGCTAGTTAATAGCTGACAAGGAAGAGGTTAAAGGGATAGTTCACCCAAAAATGAAAATTCTGTCATCATTTACTCATCCTCATGTCATTTCAAACCTGTATGACTTTCTTTCTTCTGCAGAACACAAAAGAAGATATTTTGAAGAGTGTTGGTGACCAAACGGTGGTGGAACTCATTCACTTCTATTGTATGGACACAAAACCAATGCAAGTCAATGGGTACCGCTATTGTAGTATTGAGTGAACTGTCACTTTAAGTGCTGGCGAAATGAAGATGGTCAACCAGCATGGTCTTTTGGTTTACTGGTTGACCAGGGACGTCTGACAGATTAATCTATCTGGAAAGCCAGGTGGCAACACCTACACACCAACGTCCCCATGCTGGGGACCAGTGATCAAAACACAACATATGCGGGTGACCAACTAAGCCAGGCGGGAATTTTTTTCAGGATTAGTTTGGATCAGGCTTTGTGAAGGAATAAGGTTACTGTAATACGGTGCAAAATTCTAATGGATTTATGTGAATCTCTATTATTTGTGACTGTATATGGGTCGGGTCTCCCTCTCAAAGGATTCATTTGGGCAAATATTTGTTTTGCAAAGAAAACCCGGTGTGCTTTATGGTTTTGATCTTGTATTACCTTAATTTGGGCTTCGATTTGTTTCATTTGCATTGGACATATGGTTTGTTGACCGTGCTCCCATACACTTCAGGGTATGAATCAATCATGCATTGTGGGACAGGGAGAGCTTATCCTAATTCAGAGTCCAGATGAAATGTACATGCTTGTAGGACCACAGTAACATAAGTGCACCTATTCAAAAACACACACACGCACAAACTCATGTAAGTGATCTGTACCATATGGAGCAATATTTCAAATTATGCGGTTGTGATATGATTGCATTTCACACATCAGTGAGATATCATTAGCAATTGCTAATGCTAACTGACCATAACCTGTCACTACGAAATTAGCATGCCAGCTTGCCTATCGTCATGCTAACCCCCTTTCAGGCTAATATACCAACTGGCTCCTCAATTTAAAAAAAATGAAATACTGAGGCTTCCTGGACATACAGTAGATTAAACCTAGTTTTTGGCTAAATTGTATTAGTGTTGAGCTAAAGCTTTTCATGATTAATTGCATTTATCTTTGCTGGACCCTGGAATCCCGATTCCCCAATGTTAAACTGTTATGAGCTTATTAACTCATGGTTATCTACGATATTATTTGTACATTTAAGTAAGATTTGCTTTCACGCCAGTGAAGTCAGGTTTAGGGGTGCGGTTAGGGGAGGAGCTTAAGTATTGCTTCTTTGTAAATATTCGTACGATTTACAAAACTGTACCAGACAACATTAAGCATTGAACCCCCGATATTTTTATTAATGATATTTTAATTAAAACTATTTTAATTAACATTGTTATTAGAGAAATATGTGTAATCAATTGATACACATATTACAGATTCAGTTAATGTCGTGTATGACTACTGATCGATTTTCTGTACATATAATTTCAGTTGAATTAATAGGGGTGTCAAACAATTAATTGCGATTAATCACATTCAGAATAAAAAATTGTGTTTACATAATATATGTCTGTTTGGAAACACATACACATACATGTATACATATTTAGGAAATATTTACATGTTTTTATTTATATTTACCAATAATTCAAATTACAAATATATTCATTTTTATATTTTTCTTAAATGCATGCATGTGTATATTTTTATAAACACAAACTTAATAGGCACAGTACAAAGACATGTAAACACAAACTTTTATTCTGGATGCGATTAATTGTGATTAATCGCAATTAATCGCTTGACAGCCCTAATTGATAGAACTTTCTGTCATCAAATTCCTGGTAAGAATAGATTTAATTCCATTTGTAAATGAGCTGCATGTTCATTTGACACCTGTCCCTCTATAAGTGGTAAAGGATGTTTTTTACAGTACTGTACAATATGTTCTGTCTGGTCTGTTTTTGTGCAGGTGAACACAGCTGAAGACCTTCGTGGTGGTATGTGTGAATGAGTAGTTACAGTGGACAGTAAGCAGACTGCCCCTAGCTGCTCTGTTACACTGCTGAGATTTTTCACTGCAAGTAAACAGCAATCATAAGGTTCAATGTCAATTGCTGGTTCACAGACCTCAGACATGTATTAGGCAGCATTGTGTCAGTTGTCTTATAGTTCAGATAAACAGACAGTATGTGTGAGTGAGTGTGTGGGAATCTATCAGCTCTGGTCCTGAGTCAAAGCTGAAGTGTGTAATTTTTCCGATGTTAAAATACGTTCCCTTGTCCTAGCTTAATATGCAAAGACAACTATAACTAAGTTATTCATAAGCTGCTTTTTCTGAATGGTGTGAACACTGTTGCTTATCAAAACATTTTATTTAAACATTCAGAGCAACTTTACTCACCAACATTGGCTCAACCAATGCCGTGGGTTTGAGGCATTATTATATGTTTGTCATATGAGTATTTGCAAAACCTGTTTAAAAGTTATTATTTTTTGCTTTTCCATGTTGTGATGCTAGTCCCACTGAAAATACACACAACAGCTCTAAGATGAATGAAGAGCTTATTTAAAAAATATTAGATAAGGTTCAAAAATGTAGAAATTGCTCTCATATATTGATGGAGCCTACAACTTGCTATATTGGCTGAATTTGATAAGTGCTGCTGGTGTAATTTGCTGAGGTGAAATGAATGGCTGTCCTCCGTCATAAGGACATTCCTCCTCTCTGTTTTGCTTCCTGGCTTCTCTTTCTCGCCCCAGTTCTGTCTGCCGGGCTGAGTGTGTGCTTTGTGCTGACTCTATATACTTCTTACGTCCCAGTGGTGTTAGTCTCACCTACAAAATATAGCAAACTGTCCTGTTTGTTTCTCTCTCTCTCTCGCTCTCTCTCTCTCTCTCTCTCTCTCTTTCTCTCTCTGTCTGTCTTTTTTCCTTTCTTTCTTTCTCTTTCTTTCTGTTTCATTACATTGGTCTGTACCATAAAAGGTTTTACAGTTTCACAAAACAAAAACGTCCACTCTCAAACTCTAAACTCTTATATAAACCCATGTACATTCCTCAGACACACTCACTAAAATCTTGCTTGGCCTGTAATAACCAAATGCACAAATGAAAATATTGTGGGATGTGTTGCTGTATCACATTATTCTGTGCAAAATGTACAATTTACATTTATGTATCTCATCAGATGCTTTGTAAATGAAGCAGCTTGCATAATGTCATGTTATAATTGAACACATGAGTGTGCGCGTAGTGTAGAGAAATAGACTTTGGGTAATATGTACTGCAAAATGTTAAAACTATAAGCAAATGTTCAACTAATATTCTTGTAATAATCAATATTCATCTCTACATATAAACCATTTTCCAACACAGGAGAGTTCACACAGTTCCCCAGAGTGAATTCTTAAACAACTTTTGGTTCCAACAGCTGGCGATAGACTCAATAAAATAAATGTTTTAATATTCTTAAAGATATATTGCCATTGTGTAAATGCAAAATTCCTGAAGTTGAGAGATTTTTGGGAGAGGAACAGACACGTTAGTCTCCGAGTTAGTAAATGTTTTGACTTAATTTTTTCAGGGGGGGTTCAAGTAAAATGCTTCCTGTCTTTCCTGTCATTGGGACGTGTTCAGTCTGTTTAGCTTGAAATGATGGACTATTGCAGAGTCAAAGCAGAGCTTGGTTTTAAAGCTGTGTAGTACCAGATTAAACAGGCCATTTTTAAAATTAAGTGGAGAATGCCAAGGGTGTCCTATGTGTGAGGTCTGATGAGTTAGCTGCTAAATGACACACGAAACACTACACGCATGTGTCCCAACCTCTATAGATCCACCCTGACTCCACAGCTCAACCCTACTTCCTGTTTACAAGGGTGTGCGTGTGTGCGTATGCGTGTTTTTAACGATTGCAGCTGAATAATCAGATCTCATGGAGAGAGACATAAATGTCTCGAGAGGAAAAGTCTTCACACTTCATTTACTTTGGCATGGAGCAGCCTCCCACCTGTATATAAACACACACACAGGCACACTTTTACACGCACACAACATCTCTTAAGAGAATAACTCAAACATGTTACAGGTTAGTGGCTTTTGGGCTGGTAATGCAAAAGTTGCAAGTTGAATCCCAGACGGAAACCTCTGAACTGGAGAGCGGTTCAGAGAACCACATCAGTGTGTTGTGCCCTTGAGCGAAGCACTTAACTGCAGGTTATTCCAGGGGGACGCTGGTTTAGTTCACTTTAGATGGATATTAGCTTCGTAACCGGTTCAGAACAGCTGCAAGCGTTTCTGGCTTGTGCCTCAACTACCTGACTATGTGTTTGATAGCACCGAGTGTCGAGCGGGGTCATGCTGACCCTTATCACCAATGAGAAAATGAAACAAAGAGGTCTGTTTCACTTTTATACGGCATGTTGAGGTGAACAGAGAAAATGTACTCTGTACAAGACTGCTCTGAGTTGGTTTGTTTATTCATATTTGGGATAATTTTATTGGGTTTTTAGCTGTCAGACTGTATGATTTTTCTGTCTGCTACAATTGTCACTGTGTCAGATTATGCAATTCGACTCCTAAATTTACTGAAAAATTCTTTTGGATTAACATAAAAAATACTTTTTTTTTATTTAATTTATAAATTAAGAGACCGTTCAAATTTTTTTTCAAATCAGCATTTCTAGATGTACTTTGGCCATTCCGGTCCAGTGTCTGTTGAATTTCAGCAAAATCAAACCTCTGGAATGACATAAAGCCAACCAACAGCGATGTGAAAGACTGACAGCATGACAAGACACATGAAAACTGTGATAACTGGGGTTTTCCTGGCTCAAAATGAGGCTGAGGGGGTGCCATCCTGATCTTTTACACACATACGTAGACCTACCGTACCTTTAAGTGGCTTAACCAAAGTGACTTTGAGTTTGACACATTAAAAGTTCTAATAAAATAAGATAAAAATGACAATTATTAAATTGTATAAAACATTACTTTTATTCAACCAAACAGAAATGTTTTTTTAATCAGATAAAGCTTTTTTATCATTTCAACTAACTTTTCAGCCCACAATAGCCAACTGAATTAACCAGTCTTTCTAAACGAGCAAAGCACATTCACATCTTGCATTCTCTGTGGTTCACTTTAAATGATTCAAGGATCTCTTATGTTCGCTAGTGACTGAAAAGTTCAATAGTTTAAATGAATCGGTTCAAATGAGTCATTCGTGTGCGAGTCGTTCTGAACACAATGTGCGTTCATACTGGAGAACTCGCTGTGTACAGTATACGCTGATTCAACGATCCAACTGCACAGCTAAAGACATTACAATGATGTACATCATGTATAATTCGCAACATAATTTTGGTGAGAGCCTGAGGTGGCACGACATTTGACGGAAGCGGCTGCCTCCAATTTCTCTATGCAGGAAAAACCCTGGATAAAAATCGAGGTCAACTTTTTCTAAATACATGTAAAAATATCCCTGTTGTATTGCTTAAAAGTGAATATAAACATGTTTTCTTTGCAGTGTTTGAGGTCTGAAAAAATACAGGGCATCTTTTCTGTTATTTTGACCCGTTTCTTCAGATTTCATTTTCTGCAAACAGAAACAATATTTTTATTTGAAATTTGGGAGAAATATTGTTAATGGTTCACAGAATGAAACAAATATGATCATTTTACCTAAAAACATACCTACAGTATAAATAGTAAATTTTTAATTCAGAAAAACGGTCTCTGAAATGGTCTCTTAATTTTTCCGCGGCTGTATGTACATCGGTTGCAGTGCACATATTAAAGTTATGTTTACTCAGCATAATTGATCTATGTTCAGTTTGCTGAACCTATGTTCGTTAAACAAACATGATTTTTATATATATAAGTTTTACATTTTGATTTAAATATTTTGAAATATTTAGTTAATGTGACAAAACCACAAAAAAAACCACTCTTCTACATCAAGGTAAATAAACATTAAATATGAACATGTGTTTCTCTTTACTGAAAAACAAAGTAACACTTTATTTAAAAAAATTCTCTCCAAATGCAGTTTTACGCAAAGCATGCTGGGAACAGGAAATCCTCTGCCCATTTTGAACAATGTTATGTTAACACAGCACAAATAATTCATGTAGTCCCAACTGGAATGGATGAAGTTAACTAATAACAGAACATGAGAAAATCATGTTGTGACTTTTTTTAATTGTGTTGAATGAACTTGTTTAAATTAAGTAAATTGGACAAGTAGAAACATTTCTCTTTTTTAGTGTTCTTGTCATGTTGTGCACAAGAAAAAATGTCAGACTTGACACAAATGCTTCATGATGAGTAATGTCTTTTTCAACATGTGTGATGTCTTTGAGTAGCGAGTGACTTCCACCAACAAGAGCGCAAACAATTTCACATTGTCACATTGTCAGAAGGAATGATTCACTAGCTTAATGCGCCTAGTACTCATTAGGTTGCTAAGCGTCTCTGCTCCTGTTCCCCAGCATTTATCTGTTATCACTATGTCATGGCATTTTTTTGGGACGTCACGAAGCGTCGCAGACACTTTTGGTTGTTGTACACTATGACAAACTATACGGAACAAAACGATTATTTTTGTCTTGCATCCCTACGCCCTTTGTCATGTATGATTCGCCACGACACTCTTTGACAAACCTGGCATAAGGGTGCATTGTAGTCCCAGCTCCATGTAGCACATTTTACCATGTTAAAATTCTTTCAGCAGATCCCCAAAATCCATCCGTCTGAAGACTCTGTCTGCTCATTACTCCACAGTTCAGTGATTTTATATTTGTTATAAAATGAAAAGGTATTACAATGTGGCTAAATTACACACCATCCAACCTAAACCCTCCCAGCTCTGAACCTCTGAAGCTTCTCAGCTGCTTAAACACGTATTACACAATGTTCTTATTCAAGGTCAGTCGTTTCGCCAGTGGACACTGACCCACTTTGCCTCATAAGACCAGAAAAGTCAAAGCTTTGGGTGAAGTTAATGTCTACTTCAAGGTTTAACCATGTGAGGAAGTGGTTTCAGATCAGCAACAAGCACTCACCCTTATGACCTCTATCGGTCCGTCAGGGTCTTTACATACTTGGCACTTCCAGGCATGCACAGACCGCAAAGTTTCAGCATCTGCGAAATGAATGAGCGTGTGTAAAATCTTTAGTGTGCGTGTCACAGACAGGCATTTTTAGGGTTGCACGGCTCTTTGTCTTTATAGTGTTTCCAAAGCCAGGCCTAAACTCGCCACAGCCTTCCTCTCCCTCGTGAAAACCGACTCTTCTCTTTTCTCTCGTGGTCTCTCATCCACATGAGTCACCTTCTCCCCTCACACGTTTGTGACAGTCTTCATCTCTCCTTGTTAAACCAAAGGAGAGGTTTCCAAGCCGTGATTTGTCTTCTGCTTCAGGTAGTGCTCATCCTTACAAACAAACAATGTGTACTGTATACTGTACAGTATGCTATTATTGTTGTTGATATACCAGAATACTATACAAGTATTGACAGTTGTAATGAAAGACCAGCTCTCGGATGCCATGCCGTTTATGCAGCGTCTTTTTTAATGACTCGGGTTATAGGACAGGAAGCGTTCCTTTGTAAATATCAAATGACCTTTGAAGAGGGTCAAAGCAGAATCGTTGATTGATGACATCAAAAGCGACTCATTTTTCACAAGAGAAGCAAAGATGGAATAGATTTAGCTTTGAAAATCTATAAAGACAAACAACCGTGCAATTCTAAAAGCGCAGAATATGGACCGTAATGGGGCCCATGTGAAGTTTTTGTGTGTACAGTCTCCAAATCTTCAGATGATCTGGTGATATTGGAGTGCTACATGAGTTCATCTGCTCGAGAAAGGCCCGCTGACTTTTAGACAATGAATTTCAGAGATTGTTTCACTGGTTGTGTGTTTGATAAAGCCGGAGGCGGAGTAAATAAACACAAATTCAATTTAAGAGTAAATAGGACCAGAGATGACATTCATGTCCTGCACAGACAATATATGCCTTGCTTCAATTTTTGCCCTTAACTTGAAGATTTACAGTAAAATCATTACTTTGTCACAGGTGTGTGTCATTCTGTGTTTTAGTACTGTATGTGGTGATGCTGCAGAGCGGATCATCAAAAAGAACTCTGAGGCATTTTGTCTGTGTTAAGAAAGAGATCATTTACGTCCAGTCGGTTGTCCAGTCGGTTGTAAAAAAATCCTACAGGGTGATCAGGACCATGACATAACACTTTAAGGAGTTTATTTGGGCATATCCAGCTAAATGTACATTTTCCCAGCTGAAAAAGTCAGCTCACACTAATTTTGTACTTAATATCAAAACTTTGTTTTTAGTACTTCTTAAGATAAACTTAAGAAGGTCTAAGTGTACGCAACTGGGCTATTTTGAGATCAAAAGTAGAAGTACAAAAAACTATATTTTAAATATAAAAAGTACAAATTTAATGCGGCATTAAGAACATTATGGAAGTGCATTTTTTACCTGGAATTCCACTTATTATGTCTGCTTGCCACATTAAAAAAATGTACATAAAATTATTATTTTGAAAATATTCTTAGCTTATTTGAATCCTGATATAAGTATAAAGACAGCGGAGTACAGGGCAAGATAACTCAAAGTATGAGCAGCGTGTTATCGGTTTCATCAGTTGTTATAAAAAAAGAATATACGGAGTGTTGCGACTGACCAATCAGAATCAAGTATTCCAGAGAGTCGTGTAATACTGACTTCTGTCTGATTTGAGAACGCATGTCACATAAGATTTAGCTGCTGTGACAGACAACACAACTGAATAGAATAGAATAGAATAGCCTACTGTGGTATTAGCATTGTTTTGTTAATACACAAATTACAACATTTATTATAACAATTAGCTTCATAAATTATCAACACTGTTTATAGATGGTTTCATCTTAACAACATAAACAAACGTTACTGCGCATGCGCACTTTTGTGACCCCAACTGAAATGTAAGCTTCAGCGCAAGTTCTGCCGGGAAGACTCAATATCACGTCACCTACTACATATAGACCTATACAATTAACATCTAACCAATCATCATCCAACACTTGTAGTTAGGGATGTAACGATTCACCGTGAGCCGGTTGAAAATCGGTTATAACGAGTGACGATTCAAATCGGTTGAGGTGTGAACTGAATCGCAATACATTTTTTGAACAGCAGGGGCCGCTATTTTCACTGCAAATCTAAACGTGGACATGCTGATATTTCTTAAATGCAAAAAAATCCAAGAAAAGCTCAGAAAGTATTAGTTTGTTTATATTAAAGAGACTTTTTCTATTATTAATTTGTTATAAAATTGCAGTTTAGTTTTGTTATTTGAAATAAAACATTATTTTATTATACAAAGAAACGTGAAGCATTTAAGAAATAATGCAAGGGAAGTTGTTCATTTCTAATTTGTTTCAACTCATTTTGTAAAAATAAATAGTGAATAAATCGCATCGTGAGATCAGAATCGTGACTCGCATCGCATCGTGAGCTGAGTGAATCGTTACATCCCTACTTGTAGTATATAAGATCGCCACTTACTCTCTGTTTGTGATCGCAGTTGAAGCCTCTGGATTTAACCCCCATCCCCCCCACCACCACCAGGTTGGCCCCCGTCTATTAACACAAAGGGGTTGGCTGCGCCCCTGCCTTCATCATCAGGCAGGAAGTGCAGGAATCCTTGACCCTCTGGATGCAAGCTATGGATGGGGCCTACGCCAAAGAACTATATACTTTACCAGTTTCGACATTGTCGCTGACCAGTTGTCTAAATAAATGTTCATTGTCACATAATCTTGCCTCCCGAGTCTTTCTGGTAGAACTTCCGGTACACATTCACAAACAATAGAGTGCATGTAGATTATATCTGATAACAATCAAAAGAAACCGAGAAGAACCATTACTTAGCTAAACTTGTCTCTCCAATATTTTAAATTTAGACTCCGATACCAAGCTCAACCGCTAGATGTCAAATGGTTTGTTTAAATGCGACCAAACTACAGGACCCATTCAATAAATTGTTTATTTAATAAAATGAACGTACAACAAAATTCAACAAATCATTTATTTAATGCAATTATTATACAGTAAAATAATAATACAAATTAATATTAACATAAATAAAATATAAATAGTTATATTATTAGACACTAGCCAAACACAAACCGGAACTTAACTGGGGGTCAGGAACGCGCGTGTCTGATGAAACGGTCTATGTCAAACATAAATACATTTATGGAACTTCCATTTTATTATGAGTGAAATACTGTATAAGTGCCTGTCATTATAGGAAACCTTTGAGAGTTTTGACTGCTGCATCTCCTCAGCAGTGTTGGGTAAGTTACTCTGAAAAAGTAATTAATTACTAGTTACTAATTACACATTCGATAATGTAATTAGATTACTGTACAAGTTACTCTCTTCAAAAAGTATTTAATTACTTATTACTAATTACTTTCTATATCCTATATCAACCTTGATGAGTTAAGTGATTCAAAGATAGACATGAAACGGCTCTTTTAATTCATTCAAATAAATAATATAAAACTACATAAAGTATTATTATTAATTACAAATGTGAGAATTATACATTAAAGCACGGATTTTTAAGTTAGACTTTGAATTTTGATGTCAATTCCTCTTCTGCACACACACATATTACACAAAGTATTTAGTTTAATTACATCAGAAGTAACTGTAATTAAATTACAGAAAAAATAAGAGTAATCCCTTACTTTACTTTTTCAAAGGGAAAGTAATTAAATTACAGTAACTAATTACTTAGTAACTAGTTACACCCAACACTGCTCCTCAGCAGGTGCACTGAGAAACACAATTTATGAAATATCAGGTACCTTGTATGTTTTAGCACGTTGCAGGTGATCTCCCCTCAGTAGCTCCAGTTGTTACCATGGTGACAGTGCACATGTGGGTTAAAGCATTATGTGATGGAAATAGTGTGGGACTTGCATGCACGTTCCCACTGGGATTTCTGTAAACAAGCAGTGAAATGAAGCGTATGGCTGACAGCAGCATTTCCGTGGATAAATGCGACATTTTTAAACCTCATAGGCTGTTTTGTTGTTCCTGGACAATCAGTTGACGTAAACTAGTTGAAATGGGGAAGGGTTCATGAATTGAGAAAAAAGACGGAATGAGTTTTCATGGCCTTATCCAAAGTCATATAGACAATTACAGCTAAATGTTGAGTAGAGAATTTCTTAATCACAGAAAAGTACTTGATCAATAGTTTGACTCCCACGTTAACTTAGATGCCTGCTAGAAAAGTAAAAAAAATCTGATACATGCTTTCTGCCAAGATAGACCAAAAAATTGAGCCATTTGGAAAACATTATTTTGATTCAAGTTCAATTTTTCAAACACATTTTTTGTTTAACAGTGATGTATGGTGTAATGGTTGAAGTAATGAAAAACCATAAATCCTTTTTAGAAAGGATGTGAACAATGACTTTTTGTTGATGAATAATCAGACACAACATTCATCAAAGCGCACACCACAGACCCTTCGCTTCAAATTACTACATCTATTTCATTTACAATCCACAAGCACTCTGTTTGCGTTTTCTATTGTTTAAAATGCATTTAAAACAACGCGCAGCGCGCCTTCAACTCCGACATCATTAACTCTCAAACACATGCTTATACGCTCAAACATTTTTGCCTTTGTGTAACACACCGTGTTGAATGGAAAGAGCAGACCATCTCTTTCACCCCAGTGGTCCCGGAGTTGCTGTCTGATGTCCGTGGGGGTTCCTCTTTTATTCTCTCCCCACTGAATCCCACGTCGCAGGGACCTTTCCCCATCCTTGTAAAGGAATATGTTTCAGAATGCTTACTGTGCAAGGTTTACAGCGTGTTCCATTTGAGCTGTGAGAACGGCTGGAAAGCTTCCAAAGAGCTTCAGATCTCCCAGCATTCCTCAGGAGATCTGAGAGAGCGCTGCAGCCAAACACATGAGCCTTTCACATGAGCTCGGCGATCACTCGCACACTACAGCTGCCGTTCATTCTTCCATTTGCCTGTTTAATTCAGCTCTTTCGCTCTCTATCTCTGTCTATTTGTTCCTTTCTGTTTTTCTCTCTTTTCTCTTGCCTGTTGCGTCCCTTCCTTTCAAGGCTCACACATTCTCTCTTAACCTCATGGTAAGTTTGTCTGCGGTGAATATCTCGGGCGGTGTAATCACAGGGGCCTCTCTGCCGGCCAGATGTTCAGGGTATCCATGCAGGCACGGCTGAATTCGATGCCGCGGCGACTGAGCTTTTCTGCGGTTCCTTAGCAGGATAATTGGCTACGAGACAGCGCCGACAGCGATCCACGACATTCTAGAACAATGAGATTCTCAGAACGCTCAAATCAAAATGGGTTCAGATTTCCAAAAAGCGAGGAGGATTCGGTTAGAATCTCAACCTTTAAACTTCTGAATGTTCAATAAACTGTGTTCGTTTTGGGCCCGTGCCCGTGCACAGCTCCAGAACTCGGTGGGATTCGGACCATGACGGTGATGAGAGTAATAAAATAAATACTCATTTCGGTGGTTAACAACAATTATAATCAAACACGCTATTGAACACAATATACACACATCGCTGCGAAAGCTTGCCATAAACCCCTAACATGTTATTGCGTAGAACAATTACTTTTGGTTTATTTTGACTTGGATCAGGTTTAAACATTTGGATAAAATAGGCTACTAAAATGTATTTTTATCATTCATTGATCAAACGACTAGGCGTAATGTATTCATACATCACAGAGTGAATATTGAGAGGTAATTTCACAATTATTCAGTTAGGGAACCCATGTGGCAATAACAGTGTTAACCACAGTTAACAGTTGTCACGTACTGTAAGAACACAGTGTGTTATTACAGTAAATTGAATGTTAGGACTTGCACTTTGGATGTCTTAGATGGTATTATTATTTTGTTACTTGTGACCTATAGTGTTCGGGATACAAGATGTCTTGGTATAAAATAATGAATGTTTTATTCATACGGTTCAATGGTTCCGTTATTTTTTACTGAACTATGGAACTTTGGGTGGGTCTGCTTTTATATGTAAAGCGACACCAGGGTCCATATGGGATCACTTTGAGAATGACATTTTTATGTTGACTAGAGATTGAATATTTAATCCACACGCTGATGCCAGAGAAGATTTCACACCAACGTATCACAAATCTTTAACTGAAGGACTACAACTAACATTTCACTTAATTTCTATAAATTGAAACATTACTTCTGCGTTCAAGACAACTCGGAAGTTGGTCAAATATTTACCACCACAAACACGGAAGTAATGTCTATATTTAGTAACATTTAAAGTATTTAGTAACAAAAAAATTACAAGTATCTGTTAACAATTCTATTCTGTTATTTCAGGGTTGAAGTGGGAACTATCGAATTTCCAAGAGCTTGTGAAGGCAGCATAAGTCTCTCAAATGTGATTTAAAAGATTTGTAATCTTTGTAATGAATAGATTAGATTTGTAATAACAGAATAGAATTAGAACACTTTTGAAAGAACACTTTTAGTGTCTTTGCACAGCTGTACAACAAAATTTATTTTGTACACGTATACACAAACAACAAATATAGACTATTGTCTATATTAACATATCTATCTTCAATGGCCATATCTCCACCAGTATAGACAGCAATGCAAACAGTGTGCAAAAGGGCACATTTAGTAGTTAATGTCATAATTCCTTAAATAATAACAAATATAAAAGTATAAATAATAAAAAATGCAAATGAAAAGGAAAAATCCTAATAAATGTGTTATTTACTATTACAGAAATGTTGTGCATGTGCATCTGCGTGAGAGAGAGAGAGAGAGAGAGAGAGAGAGAGAGATTAAGACATTGAGATGCCAGACATTATGTATAAATATTTAGAATGGGCAAATTTCCCAAAGGAGCTTATAAACACTTTTTGGGAGTGTTGTTTGGAACTGTGAAAGCTTTTTATAATGTTTACACTAATGCACAGAAGTTTATAATGGAAAATATAACTTAATTATAAAAATTACAGTTTTAAATGCAAATAAAATCTCAGAAATGTGGTGTTTCAAACTTTGAATTAAATGGGCACCACCCTCAATGACACGCACAGTCAGAACTGAATATAAAGATGTATAGTCTGAATATCTAGTGCTGAATATCATGGCACATACAGTAGTAAATACTAAACAGAATCAGTACTACACATCATAATGTACAGTCAGTAGTGAATATCATGGATACACAGTCAACACTAAACATTATGGCTATATACTCAGTACTGCACGTGCTAGATGCAGTCAGCTTAGGTCAGTTTGGGCTTTTAGTATATTTAAATAGTTCTTAGTGCATCTGCTCAGTATGTCATTTCAGTAGACTAAATCTGTCTAAAAGACCTACGCCTGGCTCAGACTCCTGGCTGATTTGAAATTATGTTTATTCAATCTATGACAGATATGCTATTTTGAGTCTTCTAAATAAATGTTTGTGTGTACGAAGCTGTGTGTTCCTGAGGAAGAGTGTGTGCGGTTAGATGTTGCTCTCTACTGGGATGCCACGTGGGCGATTCTAAGACAAGTCACATCTCGTAGACAGGCTGAGTTTTTGGAGGAGCTGTGCTGTACTCTCTCTCTCTCTCTCTCTCCCTCTCTCTCACATACACACACACACATCGAGAACTGTGATATTTCTTTATGTTCTCCAACTGACATGGGTGGAATCTAACATTCCCTCTTTCTCTATGTTGTTAACACAGCTGTGTGAAATAGGCTGGAACTGAGGCGTAATGTGGACAGCTGCTCTTCCCCTACAAACCTAATGAGAACACACGCACACACACACACGCACGCACACACACACGCACGCACGCACACACACACACACACACGCACACGCACACACACACACACACAGGCTCCGATACGCACACGTGCATTCAGATTCATTCACCGTCATATTCATCATTCGTAATTGGCTGTAATTTTTCATGTAAACTTCATGACATGATAGAAAGCCAATGGTTAATCAATAATTCATTTGGGAAATACTGGTCTGTGGTTATTAAATAAAAACTTAATACAGTAATGATACCGTGTGTTACTTTTGAAGCGCCCCAGTTCAATCAATCAGCAAACACGCACACTCCGAGGAAAACAGATGAACACGCTGGATTTGATTTAGAAACCACAGCATGAATGCAGAGGAAAGGAATCTGAATCTCTCTCTCTCCGTCTCTTCTGTCTGTCTGCTATAGAATTGTCCTTGGTCATTATGAATTAAAACAAAATTAAACAATGGTATAAAGAAACATAAACACAAATAGGAGAAAGCAAATAAAGCATGCTGACTGTCTCAGTCTGAGCTATTTAACTTTATTTTTTAAGTAACCTGTGTTTTTTCTGTAAACTGATGTCTGAATCAACAATCCTCGAGGTTCTGATGTGAAATATCCATATCACATTATCCTCATGTGAAAATCTGTTTCACAAAGAGTTATTTTATAAGGTAAACATGGTTAATTTGTGGGTGGTTCACATACACCTTTACTAGTCATCTCACTCTTAACATTTAAGGAACGTTTGTAAAGTTAAATGCATTAATACAATTTTTACAATAAAATAAAGTTAAAAAAAAATGTTCTATCAATTTTTAGACCACTTCGATTATAAATGTTAAACAAATAACTTTAAGATTTCATTACATGTGTATGATTAAAAAAAAATACTACTAATAAATAAAGTCTGACACTGGAAGTGCTTCTGGACCAGTGTTTACATCTTGCAAAATGGTCTATATTTAGTTTGAATAATTGTGACCCTGGACCACAAAACCAGTAGCACAGATATATTTGTAGCAATAGCCAACAATACTTTGTATTGGTCAAAATGATCGCTTTTTCTTTTATGCCAAAAATCATTAGGATATCAAGAAGAGATTATGTGCCATGAAGATATTTCGTAAATTTCCTAGCGCAAATATATAAAAACTTTATTTATGTGAGTGAAAGCAGCAAAGTCGCAAACAAAAATGGCCGGACACCAGTGGCGTAGCCAGAATTTTATATTTGAGGGGGCCTGTCTGTAAATGAGGGGGCCATTATGTATATGTATAGGTTTCTATCTATTACTAAAATGATACACCTGTATTATACAGCTCATTTCACCGTTTTAGCAAACATAAACAAAGCCTAGCGGTTCTTAATCTGGTCCTCGCGACGTTCTGAAGTTAATTTCAGAACCTGAATTTCCACTACACGACTGCCTGCAGCATCTTCACACACAGACAAAACTTACCACGGAAGTTTGAAGGGTTATTTAACAGCAATCATAAGATTTGCGTAACGTTAGTGCCCTTTATGTCCACTTCGCAGGGCTCTTACGGGCGAATTGAACAAACCTCTGAAGCGGTAAGAGACGCATACAAAATATCTGTCTTATCTTTTTATGTATTTTTAAAAATAGCAATAGAATGACAGTTATTTAATTTATAAAACATTGCATGCTTATTTTTCTTAGTTCCGGGATATCCGTTATTTGTGTAATGTCTGGGGGATGTTTTCGAATGTTTTCCTTCTGTTGAACTGTGTGTGTGTGTGTGTGTGTGTGTGTGTGTGTGTGTGTGTGTGTACGTGTAGATAAACTGTTTATCTGAGTTTATCCTCTGTACAGGAAACCTTTCATCTTAAATCAGAATGATTCCAGTGATTATATAAGTCAAAGTGAACATTCTTTTTTGCCTAAATGTCCATTCAGTATTTTATGCTCATATAATAAATAAAAACGACGTTAAGAACATTTTTTGAATAATATGTTAAAAATGTTATGCAGCTGGTCACTCCTCATAGTGGCTGCCATGTTGGGATCACATGACCGGCGATCATTTGCTTGCCCATATCATTGGGTACATGGCTTAGTTAATACATGACTCGTGGACGATTGAATATCTCATAGGTGTCATTTTAAGTTACAAGAGACATGCAGGCCAATGGCCAATTACTCAGGGTACCTTTAGGCAATCTGTGCATTCTCTGGCTTTACAATTCTTAAGTACGCCATTGAGGTAAAAATGATATAGCCTGTATAGTTATCATCCAGATTTTACAGTCTTATGAACACTGCACTTCAAATATGCACAACGCACACGACAATCCAAAAAGGCATAAAACACTCTTACTGAGACGAAACGGTTATTTTCACACTGAGAGGGTTTTTGGTCCGTTATGTGTAAGGTGATTCCCTAATGCATAGCCAGCAGTGTGAATGTGTGTGTGCGTCTCTCCGTGTATAATTCCTGACAGGAAATTGTTCTCTGTGGAAAAGAAACCACTCTAACGCCACTCTCGGTGAGGAATGTGAAGCTTATGGAAGACTTCCTCCCCGGTCTCTCTTGCTCTGCACCCCGCCGTGGACATGTGCACAAGTAAGTGTATGTGTCTTTGTGTGCGATGCGTCCCGCAGAGAAATGTTGGAGATCTTCATTGTCTGACGTCTTTATGCTTGGCTGAGTTGGTTTGGGAGTTGGGGAGTGATGAGCATTATAAAATCTTATCAGCTTGATTCATGAATATTAATTAGGCGACATAATGTTAACCCAGTAGTCTAAGCTGAAATGCAGGTAAATGAGTGCTGGCTATAGTATATTACAGATTACCACTTGTGCATGCTTTCCGTTCACAGCCAACACGAACGATTGGCAGACGGTTTGCCGTTTTATGCCAATTTCCTTTTTTTCGCAATTTTTTCTTCACATTGCAGCCAAACCTCTTATATAATGTACTGATTATTGTCCAACAAAAGTGAGTTGATGAACTTTTGTTACAGGTGGGTAGATACGTCCCTCTTAGTTATAATAGTTGCTACACCCTGTGTCTGTGTATACGTTTATGTCTGAGTATTAAGCTGTCAGCAGTAATATATATTAAGGTATAGCAATTTACCTTGTGTGAGCCTGCGTGTGTGTGTGACCCCTCTGCTCATTTCAGTGTTGTGGTAACACCCTGTGGAGTGCAGTGAAGTTTATGGGCCATGGCGAAGCAAAATACTCCTATATTACAGCCTCTGAAGATTGACAGGTGATGTGATATGACCGCGTGTGTGCTAATATAATTGTTCAAAGAAGTGAAACTATGCACTTCTCTCTGACCACATGTTTGTATTGGCCAGTTTAAATGACTCCCTTGAGACACTTATATCCTGTGTGACTGAAGTTTACTCATCTGAGTGGTCAGGAGAGAAGGGTCTCAATTTAGTGCTGTTATTTCAGAGGGGAGAGCAATTTAATGGAAGGGTTCATTCTTGATTAAGTTTTCTTAAACATTTGTATCAGTTAGTTTATCCTCCTGTTGCACGGGGCCACGAGAGGGTAGACAGACACATTCACACAAGCGCTTTATGTCATGTGCGGTGAGCTCAGGATTTGGTTTAAGACAGAATATTGCATCAGAGCTGTGGCATGATAAATGGTGGTGCTTATTTAAGGGATGGGGGTTTGAGTGTGACCTGCAACATGTCTTACAAGATGTTTTTATCACGATTTTTTAGAGATGCACCGATACGATTATTCAGAGTGATAATCTGCTGATGCCGATAGCGATTCTAATGATTAAATAAATGTTTCTTAACTTTTGGAATGTTATTAATTCATATAATAACTACTAATATTGAACATTAAACTGGTGATGTTTCTTAACATTTATATACAGAGCACAAATCATTGCATTTTCCTGTCCTCTTTTGATTGACAGATTTATCGGCCCTGGTTTTTAAACTATAATGCACTCAATGCACGGAGTGCTGCCTACGTATTTCCTGTAAAATCTCAGGGGGCGGGAAAGCTTTCGGGTGGTATTCACCCATAGCAAATGTGCTTTACCAGCGCTCGTTTTGGGAGAAATTAACGTGTAATATAGATTAGTGAAATACAGCGTATTGTTAAAGGGGTCATATGGCGCAAACATGTGTTTTTGTTAAAGCGGTCATATGGCGCAAACATGTGTTTTTCTGTGTCTTTGGTGTGATAAATTGCCCATGCATGTATTAGACACGTAAAATTGCAAAAATTAAAGTGTCTGAACAAAAGATGCATTCTATCTAAAAGCGAATGCTCACCCAGACCTGCCTGAAACGCCTCGTGTAACCACACCCCCACAAATCTACGTCAGTTCGAGGTATGATTTGACTAAGACTGCCCAAATGTATACGCAAGTAAGGTGGGCGTACCTGTCAGTACAATTGCTTTGATGTTCGCGTTTCAGAGAGGTGGGGCAAAGAGGAGAGACAAACATGCAAGGTATGTGGAAAATACAGCGTTTTTGAACCTTAAATCGTGTTTACACATTGCATTATATCTAAAACAAACGATAATATTCGTTCTAGCCGTGTCATACGACCCCTTTGAAATACTATATATTAAACATGTAACGGGTGCTACAATACAAAACTTTAGTTCAGTCATGACCTGCAGCGTTTAAATGCATACGTGACTGTGGTTCCTTCAGGCATGGCAGTGTACCGTTTTATGACGCTTCACAGAGATTTAATCATGTTCTTCTGAGCATGGATTTACTTTATTACATGTAAGGATTTAAACATTAGCTGGTACTACAGTTTGTTGTCATCACTTTAAGAATGCATATGTGATCGAGCCACAGCACGTCAGCTACTGAAGATCAAATGGTCTATTGGTGAAAGCGCTAGCATTAGCTAAAGAATAAACATAACACTGTGGATACATTAATTTGGTTTTATTTGTACAGATTGCAATGTAAATAAAAATAACGTAATTATATAAATATATACTTAGATATTTCTGTTCTGTACATATTTGTTTCTGTACGTAATATGCATTATATGTGCTCGTGCAGTCATCCATATCTTTGTTCTTAGTGTGTACTTTTTTGTGTGTAGCTAAAATTTATTTAAAAAAAACTATTAAATACATCAAACAAATGTTTTTGATTTAAATAAGGTTTTATATTGGAATATTGTAAAGTAAAATATTTTAATATTTAAAATGATTAAAATTAATAGTCTATGTGAAATTCTCACAATACACAGTAAAAATGCTCACTACTATTTCAAAAGATGTCCCTGTTCTTCTCATGTTATCCCTCTTAACCATTTCTCATATTTCTTGTGGTTAAAAGTACGACTTTGTCTGTGATCCTTGGAAAACTATCCAGCCTTAACGTTACGTGCTAGCTGCTAACAGCAATAGCCTCTAAGCTGTCCATGTATTTTATAGTTTAAAGTACTTCTCCATTTTACTAGACAGAGGGGCAGCTGACAGTCTCACAATGCTGACGAACATCGTTTATTGTAATCCGGCGAACTTTATGTAAGCAGCGAGTACAAATATTCATCTTCTCCTCTGTCATGTTCACAGCTCTAGGTAGAGATGAATGGCTTCCGGTGGGGCAGCGGATGTTTTCTCGCACCCTGAGCGTAAAGGCTGAAGTGACTGTGCATCGAGTCTATTGCTTTTTTCAACCGATAGATTATTTGCCGATATATCGGTGCATCTCTAGTATTTTTAGTAACACTTGTCAGTAGTTGACGTTATCTCGTCTTGTCTGCCTTTTTACTGGACTTATTGCAATGCATTGTGGGATTGCATTCACTCTAACATGTGAAATCTGCCAAAAGAAAGTATCATATAGTATAATGCAACCTAATTATTTTTGCGTACTTTTAGAAACATGCTTTGTGTCAGGACCTTCCTTGAAGGCATAGTTTGCCCCAAAATAAAAATGTAATAACATGAGGGTGTGTAAATGATGACAAAGTCATAAAGTATATGACTCATTTTTCTGTGGAACAGGTATTTTGAGAAATGTCTCAGTGGTTTTGTGTCCATTCAGTTGAAATCAATGGGTGCCAATGTTGTTTGGTTACCAACCTTTCTCGAAATATCTTCTTTTGTGTTTGTAGAACAAAGAAAGTCATACAGGTTTGAAGTGACAAGACCATTTAAAGAGAACTGTATCTTTAAAATGTCAATGCCTAGATAGGGCATCTTCTTACTATACAGTGAAACAGAGCCACAAAACATGCAGTGTTTGCAAAGGCTAATGGTCATTTTTAACACAAAACCCAATCCTCTGGGCAGGCCTACTTGAGACAGAGCCTACAATCTTTGTGTTAGCAGTACAGATCCCACACCATTAGACCACCACCATTAGACCACTACCTAGAGCTTTAAAACAGCTTTTGCTTTCTGCTAAAGTAACAATGTTGTCATGAAGCCCAAATCCGAGTTCTGTTTTATTAGCGGTCAGTGAGACAGTTAACATCTTTGTTGCTGCAGAAACCATCGAAACGGGGGGTGTGGCTTTAGCCAAATAGGAGAGAGAGCATAAACAATAAAGACAATATCGTGCAGGGTTAGGCCAGTTTTCTTTGGCTGTAGTGGGCAGCACTTGCTGAGAGCGGTGAGCCCCTACATACATCTCTTTCTCTCTTTCTCACTGTCCCTCCTTTTCCTGTCAGCTCCTCTCTTCATGATCCCAGTGTTTTGCCCATCCAAACACATAAAGTCCCTGTACAAATAGAAGTTATGGGAGAGAAGGTCTATGGTTCTGGAGATAGATGAGGGTTGCATGCGTGCACGTCTGTCCATTTGTGCGCTCTCACGGTGGACTCCGACAGATTAATGTTGTTTTCCCGAAGTAAATAGCGGAGATGACCGTAGCTTTGTGTTTGACGAAGACTGAAATAGATTGGTGCAAATATTTGATTTTATAATATTATTAAAGGCCCACAAAGGAAAGATTTAAAGCTAAAAATTGAGCGATAAAATATTTCAGTCTTCACTAATAAGATACTGCACAAACTGGAATGAGAGAGATGTTCTTATTTTAAGATTTCGATTCTTAGTGTGTCTGCAGGAGACCGGGCAGGGAGTGATTATATCAATGTCTCACCGCTGAGTTTTTAAATGCTTGCAGGATCATGTGTGTGTGTGTGTGTGTGTGTGTATCACATATGTTCGCAATAACTCTGTGGCAAAGCAAACAGTCTAAAGCCTCTCATGCTCCGTGAAATCTCACCCCCATTTCTCAGGCATGCACTGGCCACCTCAGGCTCTGCAAGGACCCTAAGGGGCCTCTGACCAAAGCAACATACACACACATACACATAAACACACACTCTCGGGGCTTTGATCCGCTATTCCACATTATGAATGTGGAGGGGAGCCAGTGGCCAGTGGCTTAGAGCCGGAATGGATCTGTCCAGAGTCCAGTTTCTCGGAGCTGAATTGTGTTGGCAGGAAAATGAACTCATGCATGAATGAATACAGTGAACTGAGGTGATTCTTCCTTCATGAACTGAATCCGGCCAAGTGTTTTGTGCGACATCAATGCGTCTATCCGTCCATTCCTTTATCCATTCATTCATTCATTCATACTTACTTTATTTCATTATTCCCTCCCTCCCTCCATCCATCTATTTTTCTTTCCTTTCGTTCTCCTATTTTTCCTGCTATTGTCCATCCTTCTGTACATCCATCTATCCCCCAACATTCCATGGTTATTGCACTCTATCTCTTGAGGCCTACAGTTATCAGAAATCTAATTTAGTTCATCCATGTTGATTTATAACAAGGATGATAATGTGCTGTGTAATATTTGTTTATGCCCATTTAGACATCAGAGAGAGAGGGAGAGAAGGGGGCTGCTTGCTTTGTTAACTTTTACGCCTGAAGGCAATTTTTTCTGCAGCTACACTAAACACTAAAGCTGTTTAAACGTTACAGAACTAGGAACCAGTGAGAAAGAGAGAAAGAAATGATCATATTAAAAACGATCTGCATATTTCATCAGCTGCTAATGAATGCATCGATTTCTTCCTCTGTGGGTCAGGGTTGTGCTCCGTTTAGAACTGAATTCAGTTCAGTAGCGGTCAGGTTGCAGTATTGTAACAGAAGTTGGATTTGAAATCAAATTCAAATTAATTCATATCAAGTGATGTAAGTGTACTAACAACGTTTTGCAGTGTTACTGCACGTTATCATTATGTTATCAAACATTATAATTATTTTTTACTTTTATAATTAACTTTATACTGTATTTACAGATCTTGGTGGATAAACATTTCATTTTCCAAAACGTTATAATTTACTACACAGTCTTCAAAATGAGTGCAAGTAACTTTACTTTACTTTACTTTTTATTTTATTTTATTTGCAACACAATTATTTGTGCGTACATTAAGAAACAGGCGTTCTTCATTAGGACTTACCTTGTGCCTTAAAGGGATAGTACACCAAAAAAAAAAATGTATTCACCCTTAAATTGCTCAAAATGTGTATATGAAGGTAAGATGTTTTGAGAAATGTCTCAGTAGTTTTGTGTCCGTAGCGTTAAAGTTACAGGGGGTATAATTACTCAATGCTGTGTGTGTTCACTTGGATGGGTTAAATGCAGAGCACAAATTCCAAGTATGGAACACTTTTCACTTTCACTAATGATGTTTAGTTTCAACATTATTTAAAATATCTTCTTGTGTGTTCCACAGGTTATAATTTACTTCTATATATGGCTTCCAGATTATGTTCATTTTATATATTATATTATATAATATATAAATGACAGAAAATCCTTCAGAGAATTTATAGACTCTGGGATTGTCAGATAAAACTTTGCCAAACCCTGCTGTGCGGGTGTGGGTGTGTGTAGCAGTTGTCATGCATAACATTTTTATACAACATATCCATTTCAATATCTCATTTTCTCCACCGATCCCATCAATCTGTACATCCAGTGATGAATCGGGCCTGTACAGTAGTTTTTTTATCATGGCTGAGGTTCAGAATGTTTGTATCTCAGAGCGTTAAGACTAATCTTGGATCGGATCACAGCTGAGCTTAATTGAATCATTTATGGACACACAGCTGGGGAAACAGATCTGAATAGCAGGCCTCAGAGCAGTGAGTGGAGAGAGATTCTCATCTACAGGTTAAACCTCCTGCCAACAGGGTTCAGATTAGTCAGAGATGTCTATCTCTCCTTCCCTAAACCTATCAGCTTTACACCTTCCCAAGTGGCCGGGTCTCGTCATGTGTGTGCGAGGGTGCAGGTGTGGAACACAATCTGATTGTAAACAGAAGCATAAGCCTCTTTATTAAAAATACATGGAAAATGTGAAGAAAGCCTGTGTGGTGCGGTAGCTGTCATCAGCGTCCTGGCAAGAGGAAGATTGAGAGAGAGAGAGAGAGAGAGAGAGAGAGAGAGAGAGTGAGTGACAGAAGACACACACTTGGATGCCTACACAATTGCAAAAGGAAAAGAAACAAGATGGAGAGAGAAAATATGGCAGGGAAAAGGGCAAACCGAGGGTGGATGGATAAAAATGAAAATCAGATACATACACAAACGCACACCAAACCGTATCTTAGTTTAACATCAGGCCAAGAGGAGATGGAGAAATTGAATTGGATAGGCCTTGAGTGACTCCGTCAGTAATTACCATTCCACTAGGCCAACACACACATGCACACGCACAGATTGTATTTTGTAAACATTCCAGTTTAGATTAGAGAGTTTTTCCTCGCAGGTGGTTTTGATCAGAAAGACAAAGATGAATCAAACATATGCTGCAAACTATGCTCTATAGATTATAGAAAAAAGAGAGAATAAGAAGGAAAAAGAGAAAGAGAGGATGCCAGCTCTTATCTCTTGTCATATCAACTCTAAAGTGTGTCATGCTCCCGTGTCCCATCAGATTTTTGAGTAAAGATGGAAAATGCAATTGAAAAAGAATGTGATGTAAATGTAATGTTATGTAAATGAGTGATATGTTAAATCTAAATTTGGTTAGTCTGACAGATTAACACATTGATCTGAAGATGATTTGCATATTGGCATCATGTCACTCAAAATGTCTTATTTTTATTGCTTACGAAATATTTTCAAAGCTGCTCTTTTTCATACAATGAAAACGCATTATGATTATAAACACACCACAATAGTATTTCATGTACTAAATGAAAAAGTGTTATTCTTTCTTTGATCATATCTAGTGATCCAATTGCAGTCAAAATTTGGATCATCGTTGTTTCAAGTTCAGTACGAGTTCATATGTTCACATTTAATTGTATATCATCAGTATCTTCATAATAAAAGTTTATGTATAAGAACTTAACACTCGTGAAAAAGAATGTCCCCTTTTAGCCCCAAAAATGTTATGTTTTGGTTACAGGTGGCGTAAGCACAAAAGGCATTTACATTCTAGAGAGCATGTGGTTGGATAAATCTGTGTTGTGCAAAATGAGTCATCAGTCTGTTTGGTCTATTTCCCAGAAGCGAAATAATTAAATGTGTATAACAAAAAAGTAATTTCCAAATGTTTAGTATACGTTAGAAACATACAGATGACCTCAAAGCTCACGCATTGAAGAAAAGCCACAAATTGAGTCATTGAGCATGTTTCTGGGGTAGCTTGTTGGGTTAAGAGAAACCATTAGATAAAAGTATTACTTTGCGCTTCTTGTGACACACATAGACCTCTACAATCTGTCGTTCCCTTCCAATGGTGTTTACTTCATCTCCAGCTGAATCCGATCTGTGTCCTGATGCCAGCGAATCAAACAAACATTCCACACATCAACTCTAACGTATACAGAGAGAAAGAGCCTTGAAACTCTCAAACTGACAAACTTCTATTTTACACCCTTCCTGGCAAATAATTGAACCAAAAACACTGCGAAAGAAAAGATGAAAAGGGAAAAGAAAACAATCTTCTCCACGTCTGATAAACAACCCTCAGTTTTATTTCATGTCTCTGAAAGGCAGTGAGCTTTCTTGCCAGGCTGTGTGTTAGCACTGATGCGTGGAGAAGGTTTCCTGTGTGTATTATTGTATTTTGGGTCCCGAAGGCTCCGCTGCAATCTAGTGCCAGCTCTAATGTTGTTTTTGGAGAAGAGTAAGAGCATTAATTTACTATGTGCAAACAATGTGATCATCTAAACTACTGTTTCCCAGCTACACGATTAAAGCCATATGGAAAGAACAAAGCTCAATTAAATGCTCTCTCTCTCTCTTAGAAATCTTAGATCAAATAATTTGACCTCCCACTCTCTCCTCTCTTATACGTCCGGGATAAAAGCGGGCGGGCTTCTCTGCAGTTGTTGTTTTCCACTGTCAGGAATACTAAATTTCAACCACAGTGTTTTCTCTCCCTAACAGACGGAAATGAGAAGAATAAAGAGAGACTCACATTCCTCAGACAGCGTAAGGACTCTGCTGTGCCGAAGGATGTCAGGGGTTGCATGTTGGAGCACCGATGAACGGTAGCGGCAGCCCCGGGCTAATGCTAAATAGGTCAAAAGTGACGTATCGCAAATATTTTGGCAGGAATAAATGTGCAAAAACACGCCAGGTGAATTTAATCAGCGAAGAGCGTCATTTTAAAATGGTACTGTGTCATTTATAACATCTTGAACAGATAGTAAGCGTGATATGACACCACTCATAAAAGCTGACAGAGCAACGTGATTCTTTTGGGATTTGAAGAAACGGTTAAATTAGACAGAGGTGTGGTGAACTAGCTAAAGACCAGTTCACCACAAAAGTTCCCTATCCCAAATGAAACATAAAACATTAGAATAAGCAGAAACAGACATTTTCTTATAAAAGTAATAAACAGATGTGTGAAAGTACATGTGGGTACACTGTAAAAATTTGACTTAACCAAAAGTCCAAGGGCCAGATTTACCTAACAGGGCAAATTAGCGTGAGAGTGCAATTAAAAAAAAAAAGTAGAAAGGATTGAAAATTTCTGCAGGTGATTTACTGAAAAAGTGCACATTAAAAAACTCAACACAATATCTTATTTCCATAATGACCAACGCAGTCTACAGTACCAAGAGCAGCGCAAACTAGCTTTGGGTTTAAGACATGTTTTTTATGGGCATTAAATGGTGCAAATACCAGTAAATTGATGAGCTCAAATGTTAGTAAATCATGCCCCCCCCATAAATTTTGCGTCTGAAAGGGAAACTCCCACAAATGCATATGCAATGTACATGTTTATTAGCACTAATCTTCCACTGCGTCTCTTTAGTAAATCCTGAGTGAGAGTAAAACTGTATTTTAGTATTATTCTTAAATATTTTAAAGATATTTTAAAAAGACATTTTGGGATTTCTTACTAACTTCACTACACTGGATCATGTTGGGTTATTTTTTTACCCAGCATTGGGTCAAACTGGACAAGCTGAACAGATGGGTTAAAAATTCATGCTGGGTTGTTTATTTCTTTTCTTTTTCGTTTAAAATTATGCTGGGTAATTTAAATGCATAATGCTAGGTTGTTTTAATCCATGGGTCAAATATAATCATTTTCTTGATGAATTTAACCCAACAGTTGCAGTTTTCCCCTTTTTTAGGGCTGCAGAACATGTATATGTATATGATGATGTATACATTATGTGTTATAACTTGTAAATATAATCAATATATACTGTAGATTTTTAGTTTTACATTATGTTAATGCTTATTTGGTTTTGAAGCATGAAGTCATATATTGAGGTCACTTTGGAGGCTTGTTAACACCCCCTAGTTGGGAAACACTATCTCTCGAACACATCAGATGTAAAAACCAAACCTGTTACCTGAAGTTAAATATCAAATGCATGTGTAGCTGATTTTATAGATGTTTGACAGTTAAATATGGGTGATTATAGACTGGTATTCTACCATGATCTCACTTGAGTTACGTGCCTCTATCCTTTATAATGTCATCAACCACATTGCTTTAAATTAAAGCCTGTGTTTTGGAGAAAGATGGCCATGATTCAAACAGTGTGTACTGGAAATGGATCTGATTGGCTGTAACAGGTCAGCTCAATGTAAAATTTCAGTAAAAAGTAAAAATGTTCTTTGAGGTCTATACATTAAAACTATTTAGGAGCAAAAAGTATCATTTTCGTAATTAAGTGAGAGAATTCGTTTTCAATAGTTCCTGAGCAAAGTACAAATTTAAAAAATAATACTTAAGTGTGGTAATGAAGTACAACTGCTCAATAGCTTCACACCCCTGGCGATGAACAATAAAAAAATCTAATTATATTTAATAGATATTACAAGCACAGGTAGCTGAGGAAATATAAAATCTGTTCAACTACATCTGAATCTGCAGTGAGAAGGCCATTGAGGTAAAGATCTAATTGCAAAATGTCTAAACAAAATAACCATCACCATTAACATCATTCCAAGCACAAATCGAAGACATCAAGCACAGGGTGTTTGTAATACAGGCCAGTGAGGAATTTACCTTTCTTTCTTACGGGGATTCATTTGTAATCCCCAGTTTTGACCTCTAACCTGAAAACCTTGACCGGCTAACCAAACAGATAAAGGCTGTGAAATGTAACTAACTCATCTTTAAAGAACATCAACATTATCTAAAGTAGGATCAAAACATGCATTCCCTCACATTTTTGTGTTCTCTGAAAAGTACTTTTGAAGCTTAATCAAAAGATTCATACAGAAATCGGAGTCATTTTCATGAGTTACAAAATATAGAAAAACAAATAAGGTTTTTACTCCACTACCCCTGAGGAAAGGGCACTCACAGGGTAAGCTTATCTCATTTAAATCCACTTATTAGTGGTGTACACACACACACACACACACATTAGGCTCCATTATTCAGGCTGAGTGTCTGGACAAAAAGATCAATGGATCAACATGATGAACCTCATCACTCCATACTTTCATCTCTCTGCTCTCTCTGTCTCTGCCCTCCTTTTATCCTCCAACTCTGCATTTTCTCATGCCGTCCATCTTTTTTGTTCCCTCTTAATGCTCTTTATTGTCCACATCCTACTCAATTCTTTCCAGGCGTCTCTCTCCCTTTTGCCTGACCTTTTCTCTGCTGTTTAATGGCAGCTCAGAATACACAGTCTGACCATGTGGGCAGTGAGATAGGCCAGAGGAACACACACACACACACACACACACACACACACACACACACAGAGAGAGAGAGAGAGAGAGAGAACATCTTCGTTCATGATTACTGCAGAAGAGACTTTTTTGTGTCAGATAAACTAATCCAGATTGACTCACAAAAGAGAATGTTGGGAGGGAATGTGTTATGATTCCAGAGCTGTCACTAAATAAGTTCACTAAGGAAATTTAACTGACATTTTAGTTTATATATAGTTCAACTCCAATGTGTGTTTGTGCAGGTTTGGCTACCCTTGCATAGGGACATTTTTAAGAATGTCCTTGTTTAAATACTAAGGCATAATGAAAACTGCATTGTGAGAACATTGCCATCGTGTTTTGCTTTAAATCTAACAATATCACGGTTTGTGTGAGGGTTATAATTAATTCCAATGTATTAGTAGGAGAGGTGTGTTCATGTTTGTATATCCCAGTGGGGACCTAAACCTGAATGCACACCAACACATGGGGACTCGTGTCACCGTGGTCCCCACGGGCAAAAAAGCTTATAAATTGTACAGAACGATATTTTTAAAAAATCTAAAAATGCAAAAAGTTTTCTATGATCTTTAGGTTTAGGGGTTGGGGATAAAATATACAGTTTGTACAGTATAAAAAACATTACGCCTATGGACTGTCCCCACGGAGATAATAAACCAGACATGTGTGTGCGCGTGTGTGTGTGAAATAGTGTGATTCTTTACTCCTACCACAACCATTTCTCAGCATGAGTGTTTCAATATGGCGAGGTCTCAGTGAAGTGTGTGTGTATCACGTGTTTGTGTGCATAATTGGGGTAATTTCTTTATTACACTAATAAATCACTCAGTAAACGGCATGTCCAAAATGTCACTGTTTAGTGTCTATTTGTCCTTTCAAACCTCCCCCCACCTCTGTGTTTCTTCACTCCTCTTTCTCCACCTGTGAACAACACTGACATCTGTTCCTCAAACACTAAACCCTCACTGATGTCCTGTACGAAATCATTAGCTAGCAGCTCTGATCAACAGCTTGTTCCACAAACACAGATCATTTCTGGCTAAACATTTCACTCACTTTCCTTGTGAGTGTGTGTGTGCGTATTTATTTCAATATTGGCCTTGCTTTCAAGAAGTTTTTAAAGTTTTTAAACTCATTTTCTTTATTCTTTAGCTTGGGGGAATAATCTACATCAATATATTTACTTGGACAGATTAAGTGAAGTTTGAGAGATTGACCCCTCAAGCACCAAAGAAGCTAATAAACAGGAGTCTATCAGTATGCTGCATTTGGGCCCTTTTTACTTGATGTTGCTGTCTGTGAACCTGAATTATCATTGCGGCTCATTGTTGGACACAGTAACCTCAGTGCTGTGCAGGAAATGTATTGAATTGATACCCTGAGTTATTCTTGCAAAGAATGTGTTTGTAATGCCCAAAAATGTATTAATGTTTTAGAAAAAATGGTATGTGTATCACTGGATCCGCGCTTTAATGCAAGTCTTAAAGTGCCAGCAGCTCAGTCACACCAGCAGTTATTAGGCCACTGGCTGTTTGTGTTTACTTAAAAATTTACTTCAAAACCTTTCATTTTTTTTATTTATATTAGGTTAAGCATTATCAATTATAGTTATTAAGTATTTCTATTCATATAAATACGTTTAGTATTTAAGTAATTAAAGTTGTAAAAAACATTACAAATATTTACACAATTTACAAACAAGGAAAAATCCTTAAAGGCGCAGTTCTTGAAAATCAGCGGCCACTAGCGTTGTATTATAGTATTGCAACGAATCTCGGAGTCATTTGCCCAACCCTCCCTTTCGAATTACGACAGTGGCCGCATCAGTAAAAAAAGATGTCGTCTACTGAGACAGCGGATAGCAGTGATACAAGCAGGTAAGGCAATATATTAACGTAATTAATCATTTAACATGTATTCTATTGCGAAAGTTACTGTTACAATTCTATAATTAGATATATTTCTTGCGTGCTATCTAGAACACGCTGAGAGTAGTGAAGTAACTAAAGTTAGCTACCGTTACCGTTTCAACAAAACAGGTGTTTGGTAAACATTGAAAAAGTGGAAACATTGAAAATGTTGAATTATCTTACCAGTCTAGCAGAAAACAGGCAACTTCGGCGTCGCCTTGAAAACATTTGTCTTTCAACAGTGCCTTCCATCTGGTAATAGATACACCGATGATTATCCTGGATTTATGCCGCCATTTGTCTCTAATTCATCTGGCAAAATCACGTTTGCGCTTCTTTGACGACGGAGATTCACGCTCTGTCGGCTCTTGTGCACAATACGCATGGTCCTTTATTTTATCAAAACTTCTAAGACAAAACAATCAGTTGCTTCAGCTAGACGACGACGACTACTCCTCCTTCTCTCCGTACTACGACTTACTACTTTGTGCGTTTTCAACTCAGTGATGACGCAAGCTGCGTCAAAAAACACACGAAGACAAACATATACGAAACGCGCTCTGTAGAGCTGTTTGTCCGTTAGAGCTTACTGTACAAAACATGGCTGCGCAACATAACAAATTTCATGTAGATAGGCCCGCTCCCTATGTAGATACAACTGGTTTATTCTAAGGTAATAAAAACAACTTTTCATTACGTAAGGTTTTTATACACATCTAAAGACACAGTTTTGTATGTTATATTGCATTTCTGTTAATAGATCATACAAAACATCCCGCACTGTACCTTTAAGGAACTGACTGTTAATTTCATACATTATTATCGCCCAGCTCATAAACGTGAAAGCACTAACGCATTACAAACATTACCATATGCTTTTCTTTTTGCTAAAGTCAAGTCTCGAAGATACTCTGTGATGATTCCACCATCAAAAAAATGAACAGGAAAAATACATGGATAAAAGAATCATAAAGAACTTTGAAAAGTCCACAAGAGAATGAAGTACAGTAGACATAAGTAGCTAGACATAGATAACAACAGGTCAGATGTATAAAGTTACATATGATTATTTTGTGTTTGATAATATATTGCATAAATGTGTTCATGCAAAGCATATTTTCCTTGAGAAGAATAAACTTAAATTGATGTGATTATTTTGTGTTTGCTAATAAACTATATTGCATAAAAAATACCCATTACAACCTAATCCAAATCCCCTACATTAGCCCCTAATGTTTTAGGCTCAGCCCCTGATGATTTTATATCCTAGATACGCCCCTGGTGTTGCCTGAATAATCTTTTGCAAATAACGTCAACTGATATTATTGTACATATCTAATTTGTTTCTGTGTTGTAGTGTAAGGCAAAAACAAGACCAAACAAGCCAGACAATGAGACTGAACGTTAAGACTGAAATGAGACCAAATGTGTGAATGTCATGTTGTATTCTGCCTGAACGAAAAAGAACATTCCTGAGATGCTCTCTCTCTCTCTCTCTCTCTCTCTCTCTCTCTCTTTCAGCGTCTGTTTTATGAGGTGAGACCTCATAGATGGGGTGAGCAGGCAAATGCCAAATCAGAAGAAGAGAGAATGAAAAAAACATCATTTATATTCAAGAAGGAACGGAGACGCAGATAATTCTAGGCACACATGCTTGGCAAAGGAAACAGAGAGAAACATCCTAAATGGGCTCCGTTTATCATCTTAAGCTAAGTGGAATAGAGAGAAAGTACATCATTATATCTGGCATCAAATCTACACCACTTTTATATAGACAAGAACACAGTCTGTTGATAACGCCTACTATTGTAGCTTTTTGGGTTCCTGTATGTACAGCACTTCCATGACTCAGTATGAGCCAGTAAACTTTGTTGGAGTAAATATACTGTAGCTTTGATTGAATGTAGAACATTTTGTTCTGCAACATACCATGTATTTTTCTTGTATAATTTTAGTTAGGTGTAAGCTAAAAACAAGTATGTGATAACTTTCTATATACTTTATGCATTGTCTACAATTTTACCCTGCTGCCTTACATTTTTTTGTTAAATTTAACGTAAAGATATTAGTTCTACTGTAATTTACACCAATTCTTCATTACACATAGTTTGCTGGTCAAAAAGATACACAAAGAACATAAAGTAAAAAATTTATTTGCAATGCGCTAACATGTGCTAACATTATTTTAAAATAATTTGCTAGCTATCATTTGCAGTAAGTTAGCATTTTTTATAGAAAATAAACATTGCAGTACCCCAACTTAAACTTTCGCGAAAATGTAATTAATGAATGAAATCCAGTTAAACACGACTGATTTTACTGACCTGATCCTTCTGCTCGCGATGAACTTCCATGGTACACAGACAGTACACTGTCACGAAGCGGTTAGCAGCTGTTCAGCAATAGCGCTCAGACTGTTTGCGTCAGTACGTCAGCGTATGACGTCATATTAACGCGAGAGTAATGTTCTCGCGTTACATTCAGTGCATACGCTAAATGATCTGCGCAGCACTCCGTAAACTCCGACACACATCTTAAAACTGCATCGCACAACAGAGGTGGCAAGATAGGTGGCCATCCATCATTCAGAGGTAGCCGAGGCCACCCATGGCCACCATGTAGCTACGCCCCTGCAACCGGGTAACTTAATTTTTTCAGTTAAAACAATAAATCATTTTTACAGTGCTTGTATACAGTTTTGCTTCTTGTATGGAAATATTTTAAGGGAATGTTTAATATTTTTATTCAAAGCTAAGACCAATCTACTCATTAAAATATTTATTTTTAAATAAGATTTATTTTTAAAGCTTTTTTAAAGCAGGAAGTAATGAGGAATTAATTGTATGTAAATTAACAGCCTAAATACAGTTAAGTTTTTTGAAAGAAACACTCTATTATCACTTAAAGTCAGGATAAGTTAGGTTGAACACTCATAAAGATAGCTTCAGGCACACTTTATTTCAAGCAAGAGAAAGAAAGTATATCCCCATATAAGCAATTTCCCCATGACCTGTGATGGGACTGCTCAGCCCACCATCTCTATAAAAACATGTCTAAATCAAACACTCATCAGCAAGGGCAAGGCGGTGCGTGTATGTGTGCGTTGTGGTGATAATAGCTCAAATAATAGGTGTTTTGCTTGTGATTTGAGACGATCTTGTTGTCAGGAAGGACTGATTAAAAGCCCTATTACACTCATTTAGCCATTACCTGACTCTGGCCTGTAGATCAGCAACACACACACACACACACACACACACAATTAAATGGTTAGTAAAATATTTCATGGTGAACACTGCACAGGAACGTTTAATCAACTTAATTGGTCCTTTCCTTTCACAGTAAAAAAATAATACGCAGTCGCAGTGAGACAAATGACATGCTTGCTTTCTTTCTTTCTTTCCTTCTTTCCATCTTTCCTTCTTTCTTTCTTTCTTTTCTGTTTGTCTGTTTTACAACCACATTGCTCTTTATAATTCACTTGTCTTTTTTATGTAATTGTTTTTAATTTCATAATCTGATTTTTGCATGAACTACCGCAACCAGTTGGAGGAAAACATGCACATTCACTCACACACATTGGTTATGAGGTGCACTGGTGCTTATCCACTGAGCGAAAGGTGTTTCTCTCCGTATTTTCCTCTCATTTGATGTTGAGAAAGTCATTTCACACCTGAGGAAGTTCTCTGACAGAAACTCATACACATGCATGTGTGTGAATTATACATGCCACTGAAAAATGATGTAGAGTTACAAAAGTCGGTCGCTACGGAATACATTAGAATCATAAAATATCAGCATAATGCATCAAGTTCCTTAATGTAACTCTTGTGTAAGATTTAGCATTGCGAATTTAGACCACAGGCACATAATGACATTGAATCCAACCCAAAGCATAAACCTCTGTCACCAAGCCAAAACATACCTTTCGCCCAAACTTTCACCGGACGCGAGCGACATGACAAAAAAACAATAGAACCCATTATAATCAGTAATTCTGTCCACACTGGATGCGATGCAACAGATTCCTCTTTCTTAATGGGTTCTGTCGTCTTTTGTCGTGTTGCACCTTGTCGCAACGCTCGCTTCCGTTAAAGCGATAGTTTGACCCTCTTGTCATTTCAAACCTGTACTTTCTATCTTCTAGAAGATATTTTGAAGAAAGTTGGTAACTGAACAGCGGCAGCACCCATTCACTTCTATTGTATGGACACAAAACCAATGCAAGTAAATGGGAACCACCACTGTTAGGTTTCACAACATTCTTCAAAATATCTTCTTTTGTCTTCTGCAGAATAAAGTCATATAGGTTATTTGGGTGAACTATCACTTTAAACGTTGTTCTAATTCTCTTTATCTAACGCTTGTACCAAGAGGGGGTGTCAATTTCAGTACATTCAGACCACGTTTATGATATCATTATTGTGCTTTTTGTCATTATTTTTGTCATTTTTACCTCCTCAGTCATAATCACACAGATTTAAAATGACGTATGCGGTAGTAAATGACAGAATTTTCAATTTTGGGTGAGCTGTCTCTCTTCAATCAGAGCAGCGATATTACAGTAATATTTTCATTTTTTGGATACTACCCCCTCCCCTTCACAACCTCTGTTACTCTTTATTGTCTCTTGTTGATGCAGCCATATTAAGCCCGATACTCATCCAGCATCCTAATCACATTTCTCCCTCTCTATTACACACACACAGACTCCGTGCCCTCTTCTGAGAGATGTCATTAAAAACCACTCTTGCGCTACGCAGATTGATCACTGATGAGCTTGGAACGTGGACATACAAAGATAAACTAGAATTTGTTGCAAGGCCCAAATATCGCACAAACACACACAGCATTCACACTCCTACACTCACACATGCTCAGAAATGACACAGCCTTGGCTGGTTGTTGGTTTACTCAGGATGGCCTTACAGTCTGGTGTCTGAGGTCCTCTTAGGACAGTAGTAATTTAGTACTTCCACCTGTTTGTTCAGACAGTCAGACAAATCGATTCTTTCTTTTTCCATTTTCTTTACATTCCTTTTCTAGATTGAAAAGGCATTGGCAAAAACTTAGCTTTGCTGGAATGTTTTAAAGGAAACGTTCGGTTTACTTAAGTAATTAACAAATCCAACAATAACAAAATTGAACACTAACATATCTCTCTTAGATTTTTGATAATATACATACAGTAAATTAAATTACAAATACTTTTAGAATGAAAAATATGAATTAAGGGGATATTGTAATAACGACATCTAGTATGTCTTTTTATGTGACAATGGGCTTTATAAAGACTTTGTTTTCATATATCACAGATATATACATAGATCTATCTGTGCATTCTAAAAAATGCTGGGTTATTTTCAAACCAGTGCTGGGCCGAAAAGGGACAAACCTAACTCTTGGGTTGTAGATTAACCTATGCTGGGGTGCTTTAACCCATTGTTGGATCAAATGTGACCTTGGACCACAAAACAGTATTATGGGTTATTTTTTTTGGAATTGAATAAATAAGCTTTCCATTGATGTATGGTTTGTTAGGACAGGACAATATTTGGCCGAGATACAACTTTTTGAAAATCTGGAATCTGAGGGTGCAAAAAATCTAAATTTTGAGAAAATCACCTTTAAAGATGTCCATCAGTGGCTCTGTAGCAGGCCGTTGCTAAGAAGAAAAAGGTTTGTTTTAAAGGGGACATTTCACGAAAATACGACTTTTTCTGTGTTTACATGCTATAATCGGTTCCCCGGTTCATCCGCCAACCCAGAAAACGTGAAAAAGTACAACACAGTAACTTTGGTTTGTTACGCCTTTCTCTGAAAGCATGTGAAAAAATCAGAGCTTCAGATTACGCTCCCTTGATGACGTAGGTGAGGGATCTCATTGTAATAGCTTTCTGCTGATAAGGGGGCGGAGACTAGCAGCTCATTTGTACTTAAAGAGACACACACCAAAACAGCGCGTTTCTCCTCGCATGCAAAACTGGGCAACTGGAGCATGGTATAATAAAAGATCTGTGGGGAATTTTGAGCTGAAACTTCACAGACACATTCTGAGGACCCCTATGATTTATATTACATTTGTGTAAAAGTAGAAAAAAATCTCCCCATTAACACTCTTTATTGACTTACCGCTGTAATGACGTTGTGGAGAGGAGATGAAATTTTAACCTTTACATAGATACCAAACTTGAGTGGCTAATTCCCGAAGAGCGGGCAGCAGTGAGTGAAGTTTTTAGGCGTGTTTAGGGATTTCTTTAAGACATTTTCACCAAAATAAAGTTTTGATAAATTTACGGTAATTAACTTACTAAGTATCTTCATGGAACATGATCTTTACTTAATGTTCTAATGATTTTTGACATAAAAGAAAAATCGATAATTTTGACCCATACAATGTATTTTTGGCTATTTCCACAAATATACCTGTGCTACTTATGACTGGTTTTGTGGTCTAGGGTCACACATATAAACAATTTCTTGATTAATTTAACCCAAGGCTGGATTGAAAATAACCCAGCGATATTTAAAGTGTGCAACAGTTTGCACATGAATCAGCTTTCAGTGATGATCTTGATTTCTCATCAGATCTCAAGGGAAACAGAAATGCATAGACATGGCGCACGTGATGAAAAGCCTCAAGAACAATTTAGGGTGCAGAGAGCCTTAAAGCCTGTAATGCATACATCACATTACGCCATATGAAACCAGATATTAATGGCTATGCTTAACTAGATAGAGCTCTGGAGAGTTCACTGGAGAGCTTGTCGTCAGCTAGCTAGCAGCTGCAGTTTGCTATTAGTGGTATGAATATAAAATAACCAGCCTTGCTGATTAAATGTTTTTTTGTCAGAATCTGAACTGTGGAGGTTTTAAGTTTCTTGCATGAGGATATGTCAGCTACTTTGGAGAAGGAAAGCCTATAGGCCTAAAAACCAAAGCAATTATAAATGTTCCTGTGACTATGCGTGTGAGAATGTGCAATTTGAAGGGACAGGGCATAATACTGACTCACACAGGCCAATTTGATTCTCTTTTCTATTTCTGTCTGCTCTCCCTCTCTCTCCTCAAGCTCTCTCTAACCTCATTCGTGAGTCATTTTTTGCAGAGCAGGATAGGGCAGAAGAGGAAGAAATGGTCAAATGTTACATGCTTAAAGCATGTACGTGTTTGCGTGCGTTTACACACACACACACTGCATTGTTATGTGTTTGTATTATGTATGTGTTTGTTATTTTGTCTGTGTCATTTATGATGGTTTGTGTCTATAATGTGTGTGTGTTGGCCTCTGGTGCCGTTTCAGGCGAAAGCCACTTTAATTCTGTTCCATCAGATCAGGCTGGCATCCCATAGAATCAGTAACCAGGGCAACCTGGTATTCTAGTGCCCCTGGGAGAGAGAGACTGTGTGTCTGTGTGTGTGTTGTGGTGACTGCATTGACTTGACCAAATGTCTTTAAGCCGTCTTCCAAAAATGGAACACAGGAGGCAATATTCATGTTTTGCTGCAAGGAGATGCTGACTTAATCTGAAATGATCTAAATTGTGTTAATTCCTAGTGACCCGTTTCAGTTGCGTGTGTGTGTAAAAGTGGGTCAGTAGTCAGTTAAAGAGGAAGCGGGACACTAGCAGACGTCAGCTCTGGATGAAATTACTGAAGAAATCTGTCGGACAACTGTAAGCCTTTTACACGGAGCCCAAACTCGGTGAATTTGAGTTGATCCATAATTCATCTTTTAATGTTACGTTAACGGGATAAAAAGAAGTCTTTTTTCTCTTTGATCTCTCCATAGCTACCAATGAGATGAAAAACATAAAAGAGTACAGTGTGGTTTGCTCTTTTTGAGGAAACTGCCTTTGTGACGCTTTTTCATCTGTCGTCGTAGTGTTCTGTGCATGTCAAATGAATTTAAAAAATGTAATGACTTCATAGTAGAGTACCTTTCCGTATTTGCCATGCGGTTTGTGGTGAGTCATTATCATGACATGAGCAGGGCTGGCATGGGTTTTGTTTAAGCGAGAGTTCTTGCTGTACTGAATATCATCACCGCTGGGATTTAGCCACACAGCAGGATTATTTCAAATGAAATATTGCTTATATTCATCATAATATAGAGTAATTACGATTCAGAATAAATCTGGTTGACTTGTTTGTATATCTTGGGTCTACCAATGAAAATCGTTCCAAAAGAAGCCAAAACACTCACGTGTTGCCAAGCAACACATAGACTGGAACCAGTTATGTGACTGGAGTGACACAAATTTCCCACATGCTATAACTGTCGTGTAGTCACTTCAGGTTTTGCCATATCCTGTTTTCCATTTGCTCCACACTCACTCATGAGAGAAACCCCACCTTCAGACATCCCAAAGTAAGGCAAAACACAGACTCAGACTTTAATAAAACATGCTTCTCTCTACGAAACTCCACTTTGCACAACTTACATACTCTGGTCTGTCAGTCCCAGTACTGTTATACTAAATATGAGCACACTTGAAACATTTCTGATTAGATGAATTTAACCAACTGTTGACATATTAAACATTCTGTAAATGTTTCCGTCAATTGTTCTGACACCAAATTTGAAATTAAAAACAAGATTTCCTCCTTATTGAACACAGAGCATAAGAATTCAACCATTCATTATTAATTGAGGTTAAACGCTGTGAACAAACCCTTTGGCCAGACATCTGAATTATACTCACTAGGCTTCTCGTGGTAACAACTGTCGTCATATTAGATTAGACAGACCAAAAGCATAAACACATCAAATGTAATTGCATTATTTGTATTGTGTTCAAGGGCCACGGTGAAGTACAGAAGATGTGTACACTCGCCGGAGGGTGAACACAGTGTGAAAAAAATTCTCTGCCTACTACTTGCTTGTTTCTTTGGGTTATTAATCATTCATCTCATCTTGAGAGATATTATCAGCTTCACTGTTGTAACTCGGCTGTGTTTGTGTGCACCAGCCTCTGGCCGGTGAAAAGCAATATCAAAGTATCTGCGAATTAAAGTACATTTATCATTGCTTATAATCTTACTGTAGGTGGATGGAAGAGAGTCAGTGAGACGGATGGAAAAAGAGAAACTATATGAACTCGGAGAGATTAAAGGTACACAAAGGTGCACTGCTCATGGAGTAAATTTAGAGGCAGATGTGTTTATGTAGTGATGAATGTTATGTGGGCCTGTTTCTGTTGCCTTTATCAGTGTGTGTGTGTGTGTGTGTGTGTGAAGCTGCCAAGGGATGCTGACATACTTTTCTTCTCAGTCCTGTCCTATAATGACTCACAGACATTATTCCCTCTCACAAAACACGGCTGTAAAAATCAATGTGCACTTATTTAGAATAAATTAATCTTTCCCTTGGAGTCCGAAAGATGATTTTTGGCAAATGCCAGCCATAACCACAGTTCTGGGTCTGTTCCTTTCCTCCCACAGCAGAACGGGAGCGACAGTGAGCGAGGGAGCGCGGTGGTCTGGCAATACTCATTCATCTTCATTATATGCTCAGAATCATTGAGATACACTCAGAGGGAGAGAACAGAGCCTGAATCTACAGTAGCCGCATGCCGTATCTGTGTGTGGGTGATGGATATTGGGTGCCTAAAACAGAGGCATATCTGGGTTACATAAAGACCTTGATTAGGCTGAATATGATTGTTGTAGGCCTACAGTAAAGTGTTTGTGTGTCTCTGTGCGTGTGTTTAAAGGCTTTGATGGGCTGATTACAGTATTTTTATAGTTACCCACTATGCCCACCATTACAACTTCCCGTTGCTCTAACTATGCACCTCTGTACACGTCAGTCCACGCTTAACTTGGTTAGTCAGCAATCTGTTTTGCTCCATTCTCGTTGGACAAGTATTCATATACTTCTTTGATTTTCCCTGTGTGACTGGAGTTTGATGTTGCTCCTGTTTTCAATGATTTTGCAAGTATACAGTGATGGATGGTCATTGTTTGCTTGTAAGTGTATCTCTTTATTACATAGCGCTGGGGGATTCTTGATTCTAATGTAAGCAGTCGTGGTCGAATATTCTTGTAATGACAGCTAAACTTTATATTTGACTGTTGTCCCTGGCAACCAATCTCTTACACTGATCTAGTTTTACATTTCTTATGTCTCTCTTTTTTTAGCACATAATTTCCATTCAAAGTGAAAAAAAAAGTTAGCAGAAAGTATCCCTGTTCTGGTAATCCAGGAAGGGTTTATTTTGCAATAAAAACAGTCATACTGTATGTAATCCCGTAAAAATGTGTATGGTTTTTAACTTGAATATACTTGAGGAAAAAATGCTGAACAATATCCCTAGAAATTTCACCTGTATCTGACAAAGCCTCCTTTAGGACATTTACTTCATACATGCAATAAATATTTCTTCTCTCTCACTTCCTCTCTTTAACATTTTGCATTTCAAAATGAGTGTCAAAGCTGCAGTGTAATTTTTTGGTGGATCTAGTGACATAAATGCAATATAATATAATATACATAACTATGTCTTCAGAGGTGTATAAAGTGGTTACATAATGAAGCGTTATGTTTTTATTACCTTAGAATGACCTGTTTCTATCTACATACACCACTTGCATGGGATTCTCCATGTTTTTCTACAGCAGCCCTAAACGGACAAACTGCTCTACAGGGCACGTTTCAATATGTTATCTCCTTCGGCAAAAACATTTGCTCATGTTTACCTCATTTGTAAGTCGCTTTGGATAAAAGCGTCTGCTAAATGACTGTAAGTGTAAATATATATATAGCCACAGTATACATAATTAAGAAAGAATATGCAGAATAAAGACAAGTTATTATTAATAAAACCACATTACTCAATCAATCTGCAACATTTATAATTTAAAGTGACAACAACAGCAACCCATCAATGTAATAAATGCAACTGCTCAACTGCTGAGTCATTATTTAGAAGGAATAACTTGATATGATGTTTCCCTGCCATTCATTCTGATTTGCACGAGCGCTGTCACTCCTGTGCATAACTGCGTGTTGATCTATCATATCCACAATATGTTTTAAATTAATAATAAAAACATTGAAGCGTCTGAAAAACGACAATGAGCTTATAGGTACACTTTTGTTTACTCGGAAATCAGAACAATGAATAACACAGCCGCCCCATTCTGAACTAACATCTGCCCGTCGTCTTTTCGGGGCTCTCAAAGCTACCGTCAGCTCTCTATAACTAGGTGCAGAAAAAAAACAGCACTTCATTATGAATATCACATTTCTGTGCGCTACAATATCCTCATGATCGTTTTCTAAAGTATGCTGTTAATTGGTGTGAAGTGCTTTCATTTTGCTGGAGGTAAACAACTAGTTAACAGAGTGACGAGGGGTGAACGCAGACAAAACTTTTTCCAGTGGATGGTAAAGTGTATCGCTCCCGCATCATATCATGTAAGCTGCATTTATAACAAAGAATGGCAAAGATGCAGATGTCATGTTAATGCACACACCTTGTACTCTTTGTGCTTGAAGAATGCGCTAAATAACGCAGCCTGCCGCCGTTTTCACAATAAGAGTTTTAAAGTGGACTAAAGCGATCTCGAATTCCTGTACAGATTACATAATTACTCACATTTTTTTAGGAGGGCTAAAATAGAACTTTAGGGTGGCTAAAGCCCACCTAAAAAGGGTCTAGCAACGCCACTGCTCACCACTAGATGCTGCTAAATTTCATATACTGGACCTTTAAAATTGTAACCTTTTCATGTTGTTTTTGGTAAGTTTTTTTTTTCAGGAATTATTTGGGGATTATTGTAGGATTTAGTCTATCGGAATTACAATCAGATTTATTTAAAAACAAGTCATCTCTATGTTATGTCCCTGTTTTGATAGCTAGGTTGTGTGTGTCTGTGTGTATGAGTTAAAGACTCCCTGGAATGTTGATCTCAAATAACACATTACAATACATTTCTTATGTCAAATAGGGAGGTTTTTCTCTCTGTCCCTCTCTCTCCTCACAATATCGGACAGAAAAGAAAATGACAATACCACAATACCATACTGTACGCAGGTCATCCTTCACATAAACAGTATAAATGGGAGAGAGAGAGGCTTTAGAAGCATATCTCCTCTTGGCTGGCATTAGCAGCTCAGAGAGCCATAAAACTTGTGCGCTGAGAATTAAGTCTCCGTCCAGCATATACGCTAAAAACATTGCTGAAGTGTTTTTATTTGTATATGTGCACATTTGGGCCTGTTCCATGCAGGATCTCTAATGCTATAAGGATCTCTGATCCTCATGCTGAGGGAGAAAAACATGTGTAAGGTGCTCAGCAGATCTCAGAGGCACTGACCTGATGTAACAGTGTAGTCACAGTTGTTATCAAAACGGCTTTCATGGGAAAACCTCTTTAAAGAATATCTGACCAGCTCTCGGAGGAGTTTAACACAAATGTAGTGGTGACAAAAAGCTTCCTGACTGTTGTAAATGTGTTATCATGACACCACATAAAGACATCATCGCATCTGTGCTGTCCTGCCTTCTGCTAATTACATATATACGTGCAAATCATTAGGAGAACAATTTCAACACTTGCTTTGTGCGTCTAGTGTCAACGTATAAAATAGAATACACGATGATTGTTTTCTGCGGCAGCAACTCCAATGTACGCTATAGAAGATAAACAATCACAAACAGAAAGCCGTAAGTATTTCTTTTATGTACAAACATGATTGAACACAGTAAGCAACTAATCCATGGAGATTTAAGAGCAATGTAATGTAGTTAAAGAAATAAGGTATTATGTCACGCGCATCATTTTGTTCTCGGAGCTTAATAGATGAATGACCTTGACAAGTCTGCGGTGACTCAGTCTAAAGCGCACACACAATACAATTGACTTTAAGGAATGCATCTGACACGATGCCTAATCCAGATCAAAATCCAGATTGGCATGCCTTTAGGTTACAGCTCTAGAGTGAGGCAAGCTCCATCTGATTGTCAAGAGTATGAAATATCTGCAAAGAATGAAAGCTTTGACATGCCACAAACTCGTCTTTGCAGGCGTTCAGATGCTACGGTGTTGATGAAGAGGCTGAGGAACATCATGATGCATAACCATCCGGCAGCCAAATTCGCTTGTATTCTGTTTCTATCAACCGTGAAAAAGGCCATAAAGATGCAGTCAAATTGAATTAAATCCTTCACATTTAAATGGCTGATACTTTCAAACAGGTGCTTATTATTTCTAATCAGTCTACAAACAGTAGTTGCTGGCCTTATTTGATAAATGTGGAGAGCTTATTTATTTCACTTGCTTTGTGTATTTGTGTCAGAACAAGTTTCACCTTGTCGAGGTATACTGCAGAAGACGTAAGATTAAAGGCCTGACTGCCGGTAGGAGGGTGTTGGAATATGCTTGTTTCTCCGCAAGAAAATTAAGGAATGGTTTAGCGGGTAAACACACTGTCAGTATCTGTTTTAATGTTAAAAGCTGACATCCCTCTCTAGGGCACTTAGGAACAGTGATTATGCACCATCACGCGCACACACACACGCCGACCTTGAGGCGCAGCCCGGAATACTTAAGACCATCAGAATATATGATGACTCTGTAGATATTTGGATGTACAATATTCTAAGTGGTACAAGATAAATGATACTTATCTTTGGAGATTACACAGAATAATGTGCAGTCAAAGCCAGATCCCATAGCCAATTAAAGATGCGCTTAGTCATTTTTCAAAATACGTTTTACGCGTAAAGAAATGAAAGGACTTTTGTAAGAGAATATGATGTACTGTAAGAATATGATGAATAAAAGCTCTTTTAAAGTACACTGAGCGGATGTACTTTAAAACAGCTCGGAACTTTGATGTCATACGCTGTTATTAAAGTATACGGAACTCATCTTAAATCACTCTTTTGATACTTTCAAGTCATAAAGCGATCGGCCTGCACAGCACAGCATGACGTCAAAACACCTTTTATCTTGTTAACCCCTTTTTGCTGACCGCAGAAAGCACATTTATACATTAGTATTTCTAGATAGAAACTTGCTTTGGGTGACGCTGCGTTTTCAACGCAAGGTGCCAGCATAAGGCTGAGACGCTGTATTGGCCCACGCAAGAAACACAAAACTTCCAGACTGCACCTTTAAAGCATTCCGCCGCTAATGGACCAGTGTTTCGAATTTTGGAAGCATTTCTGAAGAAATGCCCCCATCTCCATCTCTTTACGCAGCTGGGCTTTCGAAAAAGCTTATTCAAAGATGCGCATGATGTGGGTGTTTGTATATCCTTGTTTCCTGTGTTGATAAGGAACATTATAAAGATGAAGCCTGTGTACAGAAGTAGCTTAAAATCATCTTATGAAGACGACTAAAATGTAGCGTGTTGTCTGAAAGTCTGTTTGGTATGTAAATGTGTGTATTTGAGCATGCGTGTGGTTTGGGATTTTATAAGTGCCCTGCAGTGGATCCTCAGCTGTTTATGCACTGTGACAAGCGAAACCAATTTAACCTTCATTTAGCATAACCCCTACAGATGCAAGCTCTTTCTCAATCGGCCCCCCTGCAAATTACAAGTGAAAACATTTTCTAGAAAACAGAGCGGTGAGGGTGACGTGGTTTGTGATCTCTGTATGCATTTTCAAGGCAAGCTACTACAAATCTTTGACCTTCTCATCCCAGAAACGCTCCTTAGCATGGTTCCTGTCTGTCAGATGGTTTAAACTGAAAGACCTGAGGTAGCGTAGAGGGCACATGTCAAACGTACAAATATTCATCATTTTATACAGAATAAATAATTTACATCACTATAGGCAACCATCAATGAAACGGGTGTGTTTTTACTGATACAGTAAGCATCTATGTGTTTAATAATTGATGACCTCTGTGTGTGTGTGTGTGTCTCGGGGGGGGGC
>NC_079891.1:19956693-20047873 GCF_024868665.1 Triplophysa rosa | reverse complement strand
GGGGGGGGGTTGGGGGGTGGTTGGTTGGTTCCTGTATCTTCACTGGTTATTGCTGATTCAACAGAGCTTGCTTTTGGCAACATTAAAATTGCAGTCTGTTCATGTTCATTTGAGCAGGACTCTGCTTGTTGCTTTTGGCAAAGAACAGTAATATTTCTAAGATTGATAATATGTGTTGGGCAACAGGGCAGTTTTCGAATTCCTCTGTAATCCCAGACAATGTGGCATGAGATTCACAAACTGTAAAATTACTTTTGAGTTCCTTATCGCCGCCTTTTTTTATGAATGCTTTTGTATAATACCTTTGAATTACCAGTGTGAGACTTTTAAATGAATAGTTCCGATAAAAAGATAAATCTGTCATTTCTTTACACACCCTCATGTCAGTCCGAACCTATGTGGTGTTATTCATTTATAACACCTTTTTTTAGAATTGTTATGACTTGCCGAGTTAATAATGACCAGGGGCTGTGATACATAAAAAAGACCAGTACTGATATAGAAGCTTCAGTTATTATCAAGTTCAAGTTTCAAGTTTATTTGTCTTAAATCTGTAACAGCATGAACATTGAAATGCTGTTTGTGAAGGCTTAGACTGACTACAGCAATACAATAATAAGATCATATAAAAGAAAAGAAAAAAGAGCAAAGTCAATATAATTAAAGGTAAAAAGACAAAGCAGAAACATAAAAAGTACAGCATAATTTACTGTATTGGTGGCAGAAATAAAAAGGGTATTTACAATCAAATTTACAGTACAGTGAATTGGCCTGGTGTATAAATTAGTGAATATGTACATAAGTACACTGTAAAAAAAATGAGGATTTACTTAAGTTTGCTTACATTTACATTTAGTCATTTAGCAGATGCTTTTATCCACGCTTAAATAATTTAATTTACTCACATTTTTTGTAAAGTTTTTTCAAAAAATTGTACTTAACATTTTTTGTAAAGTTTCTGCAGTTTTTTTAAAGCCACGATATGGAATATTTGGACCGCTAGATGGCGCATGTGTTTCGAAACAACAACAAAAGGCGAAGCTAAATGACGGTATGTAGGAGAGTGGAATTATGGGACATGTCGTTTTCACCATATGGCGTATGGAGATCGCCCATCATGTTCACGGACGAGGTAATGAATTAATTTTATTTTATGTCATCGTAATGAATTAGCTTGCAAGAAACGTGGAATGTAATGCTACGTTTGCCAGCGACTGATATTGGACTTTGTCCATTGATTTGGTAGCGTAATGCTACACAGTCATACAGTCGTCGTTATTGGCTACATATTTTTGTGCGAGATATACTATATTCCATAGGGTAACTGCATTCATAAATATTCAAATAATCTGTGCATGAGTATTTCGTGTACAATAAAAAAAAAAGTGCTTACCTGTGTATTAAAACACATGCGAGAGTCTCTGTCGAGTCCAAGTTGGTCGCTTAGCTCTCTCCATTTAGAAAACGCCACGCCGATATTAATCCTTGTTTTATTTCTTCGTTTGTCCATAAGCCTGCTTGCCTCATTTGGCCTACGTTTACACTTTTTTGGGTTTCCTTTACTCGCCAAAGCGTAATCGTGATCCATAATAACAGAACAAAAGATGCGTGTTGCCGTAGTTTCTACAACCGGAAACTGAGGGTAGTGCGGAGCACCAGATATTAAGTCACTGATATGCGACAAATACAAGGGAGACAAAGGACGGGCCATTATTTTAAATAGGAATTTCTCTGGATTTGCACATTCTTGTGAACATTTGGGATAATGTAAGTACACAACTGCATGAAATATATCACACTGTGCAAGTGATTTTTGGATATTTCATAACAAAATTCTTCCATGTTGTGCCTTAAAAAAAAAACAGTGTGCAAAACCTTACACAAATAACACAAAAATGTTTTGTACAGTGTACACTACATAAGTCTTCTTAAGCCAGTCATATTTTGGATTCTTTTATGATAATTTCATGTACTTTTTTCAAGGTCTTTTTGGAGCTTGACAGCCAAGGTCGCTGTGATCTGACAAAACTGTTTTTGTATCTTAGAAAAAAGAAAGAGCAAACAAGTTTGAAGCCAAAACTTGTAAATGACACAATTGCAATTGTTGAATGAACTGCTTCTTTAAACATTTATTTCAACATTTAATATTAAAATGTGTTGAACATATAATGTCATACATGACCTCCAAACAGTGACATCACCCCTTCATTTAGTTGTGTGTGTGTGAAGTAAGGTAGTGCAGTGGTGGCAGTTGTACTGTCAGTGGGATGTCGGTATGGCCTGGAGGCTTTAATGAACTGAAAGTGAGCAACCATGGGTTAATACAGAGAAGACGAGGTCTGATAAGGGTTAATGCAATATGGCTCGGCGGTGTATGTCTGTGTGTCCTCGTGTCCGCAGGCTGTACCCGTATAATTGAGTAGGGATTTCATTGCTCGTGTCCAACTGCAGGACAATCCCAGAGGCCTCTCGCGAACACACATACACACACGGGCCCTACACACGATGTTCCTTAAGAGCACACCGAGCGTACCCTCTCAATGTCAGCCTTTTAGCCAGCAGCATTAAGCTTGAAAGAATTCATATCAGATTTGGGAATAGACTCACCTACAATGCTGAAGGGAATGTGGGAGGTTCATAAAACCAATTGAAAGCCTACATTTGGGATGTCTTTACCGAACAAAAGATTTGTGTGTTGCCGAGACAAAAAAACAAGTTCATCACGGAGTACTAAGGTGACAGGCCTTGCTGTAAATCAATAGAAGGCACTTATGCTTGAAGACAAGTGAAGAAAGGGTGTGTAATGACCGTGATTAGCATTCATTGTAGAATACGGCGTGATGACACATTAACTAACCAATGAAAACGCACATTGAAATTATACAGACTCAGACACGAAGATGGCTGAGATTGAAACATGGACAGATGTCTTTTTCTTTATTTCTCTCGTTCTCTGTTCTCCTTCTCTCTCTTGAGGTTAATTATGGTAATTACACTGTCATTAGTTCTCAAAATAGATTAATTGATTGACAGGCGAAGTGTTTCAATGCTGGCAGGAAGTAAGGGGTTAGGGGGCCAATCAGCACCAAGATTAAACATGCATAATTACCCTGCTAATGAGCAACTACATTAAACAAATTCTGGTTTGAAATAACAATAATGAAAATAGACAAAGAAATGACACCATACAACGCAGAAGTAATCAAAAACATTCAAAAGTCAAGAAAAGCCATTTATCAACTGCGTTTGATTGTTGAATCTGATCTGACAGATGTACTCACAGCTTGGGTTATCACAAAGGCGCAGATCACAAATAAAAGTTTATTCAAGTTAACAAGTAGTTTTTACTGCGCCTCACTCTTTCGATGTTGCTGCTCGTGCTCTGATGAAAAATAAATAACAGAAGAAACATGTGCAATACAAATGAGCAAAAAAGAAAGGTCAGCTGTCCCTGAGCGAAAAACACTCATAACATATTAGGATGAAACTTCCCTGTCCACCGCATTTTTAAGTTGGTTTGCATGAGGTAAGGTGTGTGTGCGTGCGTGTCTGGTCCCAGTAAACCAAACATCTTCACAAAGTTAGTACATTTGACAGCTTATGAATCATAATAAATTGTTTTTTATTTGAAATGTAAAAATTCAGAACTTTTTCTGTGGAGGTTAGGTTTTATGGTTGGGCATAGCATGTACAGTTCATACAGTATAATAATTATTTCTATGAAAAGTGCCCATAAAACATGGAAATACAACGTGTGTAAGGACGGGGAGAATGTAAGTGAACTGGCATCAAGAAAAGTTTTTGTCTCTTGCATACAGTAGTAATTATACTAACAAAATCAACAAACCGATGTCTGAGCCTTGGCAAACAAAGCCCCTCAAATATGAAAACAACTCAGAAATGCAGAAATAATCACTTGTCAAAACAAAAGTCCTGTAACGTTAACAGGTCACATGTCTCTGAAATGTAACAAAATCTGGTTTTGAGTTTGACAAATTTTGTATTCTTAATTCTTAAATGTACACGTTTTTAATTGACATTTGGATGTTTTGGGAAGTCATACTTTTTATTTGCTTGTTAGGTCTGACGTCACACACCACCGGTTCCAGGTTCAAACGCTCTATCAGATGCCATAGGCAAGCAACAAAAAATGCTAATTGTGTCCGGTAAAAATGATCGAAAAATTACAATCCTAACCTTTATGTAATTTATTAAAATATTAATGTCTGAGATTCTGTGAGCCTGGAGTGTACAATTCAATGTGTTTATTTGTCACATACACAGTTGATACAACTAGCAGTGAAATGTAGGTCTGGTCAATTGTAATCAGACTGTGCAAGTAGTAGATACAGAAGAAGTAAAGAAAGCGCAAAAAAGTGAGTTTATAAAAGTTTCGCTTAAATGTGTGATATGAATAAACAGTGCTCATAAACGGCTGTTCACCGGAAACCAGTGAAGTCTCGGTCCTGGAAATAGCACTCCTTATGTCACGACAAGCGGATAAGAATCGGTTTTATTTTGGATAAATCTTGCCTTTAACAAGCATGATTTGAAACCCTCGACCATCAGTGTGCAGTCTGCTTTCAATTTTGTTGTGTTCATTAAATAAAGCTATAATATGACTTCAGAAGACATTGTACAAACCATATGGATGGCTTTTATGGTACATTTATGGTCCCTTTTGTTTGTCTTTGTTCTTTTTGACAGAAGTGCTTTGAACCACCATTGCATGAAAAAGATGTGCATCAAGAACTGTCAACATTTTTTCGTTTTTGTACAATGCACAGAAGAAAAAAATGACAGTACACAGGTCCGACATGAGGGTGAGTGAATACTATTCATTTATAAGTGAACTATCCCTTTAACCCTGAATCGAACTTACTACGACCGTACAATCTTGAATGCATTTGTATCGTGAATCCAAGCCAGGTGCCATGCAAAAATCGCTAGAAAAGAATGGTGACAATGGGCATCAGTACGCCTGACAATCCTCAGCCTTGATGTAGCAGATGTCCGTCACAAACTTTGTAAATGCACATGGCTAGTGATGGCTGGAGTCAAGGGACTTAATCAAGACTGAGAGATTGTAGATGTGATAGCACAATGTTCTCTGCAGAATCCAATGTTCTTTCCCCATGGGGACAAGGGTGTAATCCTTGAATATAATTAGGGTTCAGGGAGTGTATGAAATACCTTAGGAAAGCTTATTGAATGAAGCTGCAGATGTGCTTTAACATAGAACGCATTCCAGAACTACAGGCAATAAATGTTTTCCAGCGCCTTAGGAGGGGCACGGGAGGAAGAAAGAACCAGTGTCTCCACACCTCATAACCAACTGAATGTCCCTATTATTTTCACACCAGTAATGCTGCGATCAGCAAGGAACGAAGAGGGCGAAATCTCCCATGCTCACACACTCGGGGTTGTTACTTGGGCAGTTAATCTGCATTCTCAAACTCTCTCGCATTAAAACCCATGGGGGGAGTAATTATCTGCTGCTTTGTTTTAATTGGCTACAGTGAACCATTCAGCAGCAGCAGCACAAGTGTTAAAACTCTCCGATCATCATTTAATCAGCCTAAACAGTGAGCCAAGAGCCCACGGCATGACTCTTGGAAGTGTTACACAGACATTCTCTCCGCATAGGCAAGTTTTGGGGCTTACATCAAAGCAAACGCACGCAGTCTCGACTAGCCCGGCCGGCAGACCGCTCAATTTTGCCAGCATCCTGACTGAGATGTTTGAAGTTTGGGAATTGGTCCAGAAGCAACGGACGGCAAGGGCCATGCTTCGCATATTTTCTTGTTTGTGTCACCCCTGCGACTGGAAAACGCTGGCTAAGTTCTTAAATGAATCACATCCCTCTTTTAATGTTTTACAGATTTCTGTCACTTTAATTAAACTGTTGCGAGTGATTACTCCGAAGAATCGGTCTTGTTCTCTGTCACCATGGCAACTCAGTGTGTCAAGCTGCCACTCACATTTCGAACTGTCATTTCAAGCTCTAATAAGAGTTTGATGTTCCAGAGATCCTCTCTCTCTTGCTCTCTTGCTCTCTTTACCTCTCTCATGGTGTGTTTTCTCCTCCCCTGCAGATCAACTCATTGACAAAATTGAAGAATTTCTCTCACTGGTCTGAATTAAGAGGTAAACTGACTGAAAGTGGCATCTGTTAGCTTCTGAAACTCTGTGCTTTGGAATGACATACTCATCATGAATATGCAAAAAAACGTTAAAAAATTAATTATTAAATGAGCGATGCCATATTGGGTCCCACTCAGGCACGCAAATGAGTGTATTAATATTAATGGGATATGCATTCACCTAGAACTGAATGAGCAAAAATGCTCCTGATGGGAAAGTGAGGTAACACACACACATAGACGCACACCTGTAAACATGCACTGTTGTTTGCCAGGATGCCCAGTAATTAAGGTCTAGTGATATCTCCCCGGCTGAACGATCTTACATAAGCAAACAGACTGGTGAAAAAGAGGTCTGTTTGTGTGTACATGTGTGTGTGCATATGTGTGATGTCCCAGTGTCCCTCTAGAGAAAAAGATCAGACTTTGCAAAAGTGTGTCAACTATTCTTACCTCCTCATCATTGCTGCAGGCACAGTATAACATTCCACCAGCACTAATCATGGGGGAGAAACGTTTCATTGTTGCAATATATTTCTTCATATCTAAATATATATATTAGTGCTAGGAGGTTTGACCAATCTGTATTTTATGGATTCTTGCGGTTTCACCGTTTATCAAGGTTTTCCCCCTGACTGTTTTTAATGTGCAAAAGTCCAAAATAAATCAATAAAGTATAGACTTTTCTCATTACATTTCTAGATGTATTGTGGCCATTCAAGTCCTGTGTTTGTTGAATTTCAACAAAATCAAACCTCAGGAGTGACGTTATCATAAAAAAACATTTTTAACTTTTCCTAAATACATGTACTGTACATATATTACTGTTGTATTGCTTAAAAGTGAATATGAACTTATCTTTGCAGTTTTTGGGGTCTGAAAATTAAAGAGCATTATTTGCAAATAAATGCAAATAGAACATACAGTATATAGAAACAATATTTTTATTTAAAAATTGGTATAAATAGTGTTATTAGTTCAAAGAATGAAACAAAAATGATCATTTTACCTAAACACATAACGAAAAATAGTAAATTCAGAAATGAATTTTGAAGTGGTCTCAGCTTTTTTTTCTGCAGCTGTATACAGTATATATTAAGATTTACAATATATTTTAAGAAATAAGCATCAGCATAAAAAGATGCATTATTTCCTGTGAGCGTTTTCTATGTTTTTTATATAGTATAATAACGCTTGTATTCCCTAATACATAGTTTGTTCAATATATGGTAAAAGTTTAGTGTTTCGTCCATTTTGTGCCATACACTTTTCTTTTTATTTGAGGAATGTACATTTATCTAGAACCTTCTCTGGAAGTTGATTTAATATACACATGTTTATCAGTATGTGTGTGTTTTACATTTTATTTTCACAATGCATTAAAGTATTCTAGTGGAAGCTCTTTTTGTCACAAAATTAAAGATTTCTCAGTTCCCAGATCAAAGATATTGGCAGATCTGGCGTAATATTCCACTAGTTGGGGAGTTTTGTACAGACTTGACACAGCACGGGCTCCTGTCTGAGGAGCCACATGACAGTGGGTCTTTTGTCCTAGTGTCTTTTTCTGGGCTTGTTTGTATACTTGTGTGTATTTTGTATTTTGGGCCTAGCGCGTTTGAAGTGAACTGTGGCTCTGGGGTGCAGACAGAAAACCGACACACTCTGCCGACAACACAGTGATGAATATCAAAGCGAACAGTTCCCACATCAGTGAGAGTTCACTTCAGCCCTGACAGGTTCTAATAAAAGACAACAAGGTTTAAATGCTCTGATGAATTCAATGGGTGGCAATGGGTGCAGTTCACAACTCAAAACGAGAATGAAATATTCATATCGCCGCACCAGTATAATTACCTGAGGGAGCTCTGGGTGCACTTATGACACATACTGCAACCTATTATAAAACTGCCCCACCAATGGAGCTTTACACAGAAACAGGAAGTCTTTTAACAAAACAGGGTGTTTAGGAATGTCCGTGCACGTGTTAGTCCTCTCTGGCCCTGATTAGAAGATGATTTTCGGAAGCTCTGTGTTGGTGAACAACTCTCTGGGCTCTTAGTCTGATTAGCTGTGTTTGTGACGTGCTAAAACTGAGCAATTGCAGACTGAACTGAAGCAGGTGTTGGAAAGCCTTTGAATTCTTTATCTCTCTCAGTGGGATATGATGTTTTTTGAGCCATCTGCTCGCAGGGTTTTGTGGTTCTCATTATTCACCGTGGCCTTTCATGTGAATTTATTAATGGCTGACTGGGTTAATTCTCTGAGGCAATCTTGGTATCGTCACTTTTCAGCAAAAAAAACGGCATCTTGCATACTAAGCGACCACAATTTAGGTTAACCAGGCGCTAAATAGCACTACGATTTATTTAAATGAAGTCATTATCATTTTTCCAGTGCCAACATGCCTCCTAAATTAGTCACTGCTCCGGTAAGACGGCATGGCAGATCGCTGTAGTCTCTGGAATCTTCTATAAATGAATAGACAGAATGTCCAACAAAAAATCCCAGATTAAAGCACAGATTCGAAGTTTCATTTCAGGCTACTTTTAATTTGAGAGAAGAGTGAAGAGACTGAAACTGGGAATCAAAAAAGAGGAGTAATGTTCTAGAGTGACAAACCGCTCAGTCTGCAGTGTTTACGAAAAAAAATGTTCATGTGTTTTCATTCGTCACACCACACACAAAAACACATTACTGCAGTGATGTAAACAAAGTGAAATCTGTAGCAGGCTGAAGTGATGTAAACAGAATTGTGATGAAATCAAAACTATTGATAAAATCTCTAGCAAGGTTGAGCATGAATAAAGTAACATGTAAACAAAGTTTACATCACTTCAGCCTGCTACATATTATATTAAAAGGATGCAGGAAAATAGTTGTTGGTATCCTCTAAATAAGGAAGACCTTGGGCAATTTTTACATGTTTTGGGAGCAATTTTTTTCTCACTGACTAACATGAATCTTTCTCTCATTTTAAGGTATACGAAACATTTTAGTGTGCACTAACTTTTCCCTTTAATAGACTTGATGAAGTTTAATAACCAAATTTAACGAATAACAATTAAAATAGCTAAATAGTTTAAACACTAATTAGTGAACTAGATACTTTAAACTAGTTTTCAAAGTAAATGAAGGATTCACGCTATTTTAGTTTCATACCTCCCCTTGTATATGTTAGCGCTGCTGTTTCAGTAACAGTAAAACATTGTGTTGGTTAGGTCTTCTTCATGCCGCAGATGTTTCTAACTTATGCCAGTCTGATTTACACAGAGAATTCATCAAGGCGACCTCCTGTGTGTGTGTAAAGTGAGAACCCACTCGTAGGGTGTATCACGAACAGACACACCACAGGTGTCTTCAGCCGTCACTGCTGTTCTTTAATTTTGCTCACTGTAACTAAGAGGAAACAGATATCCTAGATTTGGATTCGGCTGGCACTTTCAAAGAATTTAAATGCAAATAAATGGGGAGCGGATATACTTCATCTGATTCAAATGTTAGTTCATATAAGGGTTAAAAGCTTTAGAACGTTTTTCCGTTTTGGTGATAAATTTGAGTGTATATTATAAATTGCTTTTGTCGAACAGCTAGTGGCAAATGAAAATGTTAGTAAAAGGCATTACAGATGGAGAAAACATTAGCGTTCCCGACAGGGACATCATGCACCTGTATTTTTTTAAGAAGCACTAGTAGCAGCTAGCTCACTCACTTGGAATTTTTTTTACTCACAGCAATTATAAATAACTCTTCAGAATGAGGATGATGCTTTTGGTTGTTGACAGGTGTTTACTGGTTGGCAGCCGTTCGCCGTTTCATGATAATGCCAGTGCTCTATAGACACAATTAACACCAAACCAAACAAAAGGGCAGCTCAGGTTCAGAATTTCAAACAAGTCATTACAAAGCAGAGGGCTGACTTTATCTCTCCTGTTCTCTTTAGAGAACTAATTAGAAAATTGCAGGTTCAGTTAGGACATGTCTGATTAAGAGTCTGAGCGACAAAAAGAGCTATGAGCAATACGATGAGTAATTCATTCCTCTTCATACACACCACACACACAAACTAAACACTAAAGACATAATCGTCTCTTCTAACCTGATTTCACTGTAAAAAAGCAGCTAGTCTACCTGATCTGTAGAAAATCCCCCTTTTTCAAGGAAGTCACATTAATTCTGAAATGATCATCATCATCATTAATTGTATTATATACTGTATTTTTTTTTAATTATCATTATTTATTGTATTTTTACTAGATATACTAGATGTTAATATATGATGCCAATTTTTGATGTATCTGATTTTCTACAGGTTAATACACTGACCAAAATTATAAACGCAACGCTTTTGTTTTTGTCCCCATTTTTCATGAGCTGAACTCAAAGATCTAAGACTTTTTCTATGTCACAGCCATTGAAGAGGAGTGCACCAACATTCCACAGGCCACAATCAACAACCTGATCAACTCTATGCGAAGGAGATGTGTTGCACTGCGTGAGGCAAATGGTGGACAAACCAGATACTGACTGGTTTTCAGGCTCCCCGGACCCCCCCAATACAGTAAAACTGCACATGTTAGAGTGGCCTTTTATTGTGGCCAGCCTAAGGCACACCTGTGAAATAATCCTGCTGTCTAATCAGCATCTTGATATGCCACACCTGTGAGGTGGATGGATTATCTCGGAGAAGTGCTCACGAACACAGATTTAGACAGATTTGTGAACAATATTTGAGAGAAATAAGCCTTTTGTGTACATAGAAAAAGTCTTAGATCTTTGAGTTCAGCTCATGAAAAATGGGGGCAAAAACAAAAGTGTTGCGTTTATAATTTTGGTCAGTGTATTTAAACTAATTACAGATTTTTAAAGGTTAAAATTTTAACACCAAATTGTGTGTATTTGACACACACCAACATGTTTTTTTAAATGAAAGAGGACCTGAGTTGAAGTTCTTACATGCAGAAAGAAGAAACAGAAAACTGATGAAAAAAGGAATGTCATGGAATAACATTTATATAAACTGATTCAAGGACAATTGTTGTTTTCAATATGACTAAATCAACCTGAATACATTATATGGTACACAAAGAAAAGGAATTTTAATGTGAGGTTTAGATGGAAGGGTTAGTAGAAACTTAGCCTGAGGGAAAGGATTTCATGTTCATGTTTTTTTTATAAAATGAAAAAACATTTTTTAATAAACCAAGCAAACCACTCAACTTAACCAGCGATCAGAATGCACCCTACGATCTGAAGAAGTTGTTGGTCAGATTTCAAATCCTCTTGACTTCAACATCTGATTGAGCTTGACTGTTCTGCACACAAACAATATTCACACGCTACACTGGACAGAAAATGAAGAGTAAAGCGTTAAGGTGGCTGGCAAAGCACTTCAGTAATTCTAAAAAAGAAAAATGAAAATAGCTGACTCAACATACACATGCACAGAGCCTTAGTATCTCTCTCTGTCTCTCTCTCTCTTTCTCTCTCTCTCTGTTTCTGTTTAAATAACCTCTTCCTCCCTCCTTCTCGTGATATCTAGGAAGATACAAACTGTTGAAGATGAAACGCAAGCACACACTCTGAGCCCACCAGGCGGGTCAGAGCTGATTGATGTGGTCCTAAAAGAGAGCAGATCATCTCTGAACTCCTATCACACTCACAGAAGGAGAGAGAGAGAGGTGATATATTTGATGATGGAGAATGATGAGGGGCATTTATTTTCATTTAGTCTTAACTTATTTCTGCAGCGGGTTCTGCGTAGTGTCTGGCAAACAGATGGGTTAAGGTGTGTGTTACACAAGCTCATACAGAGAACTATGTGACAGTGAAGAGAGCTTCCAGACTTTTTTATATGTGTTTAGAAGCAAAGACCGATATTTCTCACTGCTGTCTCTGCCGGCTGTAGTCAAGGCCAGAGCAGTAACTGTGTGTATATGTGCGTATGTGTGTATGTGAGGCACTGTTAAACTCGGTAAGAGCTCATTATACTGCCACCTCTGCTGCTTTCTACTTGGAAGAGATTAAGATCGAGAGAGAGAGAGAGGTGTGATGATTTTGTGCAATGGAACTCATTTTCTCTTTTATTGCCTCTGAGAGTTTCCTCAAATATCATCACTTTGTCATACTTGTCACCTTGTGTGAGTGTGAGTGTGTGTGAATAATTTCAGTACAGTTAATCTAAAGGTAATATAAGGTGTATATATATATGTGTGTGTGTGCATTAGTATGTATGTAATATATTCGCTCATATCTCCATATTCTGTTCTTTTTTTCCTCATAAAACAGCGCTCTTGGCCATGCTTCTTGTTTGTTTGTGTACAGAAAAGTATTTAAAAGATCTTGTCAACTTTGACAACAAAGTATTATATTATTTAAAAAAATCCATTATCTGAAAAGAAGAGGTTTCTGCCTCTCTCTATATAAAATATTAATTTTATATAATTATATTAAATGCTGCTAATACCTTACATATTAATGTATAAATATTATTTTAAAACATTTATTAATTTTTTAAAATATTTATTCAGTAGTAAAGTGTGAAGTAGTGACGTGTTCATCTCTCAATAAATCCTGTCCCATGTGTCCTATGGTGTGACATAGCAAAATTGAGAAAACAGAGATACAGTACAGTACATTTATATATACACAAGAAAAAATATTTATTTACACAAAATAACATGTACCAAGTTGGTAACTTCTGTTACCAAGAGATGCTAAGCATGTAAAAACAGAGCACAGTTTCATCTCCAGTAATCCAGGTAGCACAGTCATAGTCTTTTGTGGTGATCTTAGTGTTTCCGTCCAAATCATGACTTTGTTTTCATAAATTTTTTCCCACCATACCAGCTTAGTTTTTGATGGCTGACGTGACATAATTGTTTTCATTATTTTGGTTCCTCCCAGAATTTCTCCCTCGTTTATTTAATTATCGTTGGGAGTTTTTCCTTTGGCACGCTCACCGCCGCTATTCTTTCTAAAGCTGCTTTGGAACAATATGTATTGTGAAAAGCGCTACACAAATAAAATGGAATTGAAAATACATTTAGATTAAAACAAGGAAGGAAGAAAATGTGGCCATTCGTGATAGCATTTCTATTCGTTGATGTTTTAGACCAGTATAATTACAGCATTTTAATAAAGTACACTTATGGATTGTTGTTTGGTCCATAAACTGCATACAGTAAATGGACTGCATTTTGAATATTATTATCGTAAAGACATTTTTCATCCTCCGCCCGTTTTCTTTTAGATTAACAATGACTCACTTGAGACATGAATAATGAGTCACTTGAGACGGCTTTGTCTTTTCTCCACTTAGCGCAGGTTTATTGAGATGTTTTTATTCTCATTTTGGAGACACACACACAGATGCACACATCACAGACAAGAGAGTTCAGAGGAGTGGATCTTTTGCAATGATCTCCAACAGCTCTGTGTGATTGTGGGTGGAGGCCGTGCACTGATGGATGATGCCCAGCGTGGGGTAAACACAACGTTTGGCATCTGTGTCAGATGCACAATCACTGGGTGCCAGCTAGAGTTCTGCCGACCCTCTGCTGGCTCTCTGCTCCTTTGATAATGCGTCTTTCCCACGTGGGTGCACAGCAAAATCGCCAGTGTTAAAAAAAGTCAAATTAACACTCACAGTGTTCATATAATCCACACTTTGAGAGTGTGGATTATATACTGTATACTGTACACTGTGCGTGTTAATTTGACCTTTTTTAACACTGGCGATTTTACTGTGTGTAGTCACGTATATCAGCCCTTTGTTTTAACGATGAATCTATTAAACAAACCCATTGAAAGCTGTTGTATTTTTACGCCGAGAGTTACGTCACACCACAGACTCGGTTCGGCCTCTCCGTTCTTCTTGTAATCCCACACAGCTGCATGTTTTGAACCAGGAGAGTGTGAAATCTGTGGAAGATTTAACTGCAGAGGTCTTATGCTATCAAGGCTATGAATCATTGACCCATCTGGAGAACACAAATAAGCAGTAACACCCGTTATGACACCAAATCAAGTGGGGGCTGTAAAGCAGCTAAAGACGCCGCATGAATTTTTCTGTTAGTGCTCGACCGTGCAGACTATAACCGTGGTAGAAAAATAACGAAGAACTCCCCAGACTGTAAGTTTGTGATTTATGGTGTGAGACATGGGGTATGTTCATCTTTATTGTGGATTGTTGCATTAAAGGTGTTATGACACCTAAGGGCTGATTCACACGATTCAACACGTTTTTATGAGCATCTCGTTTAACATTAAAAAAAGGTAAGACTAAACTCTCAGCCAGAGATTTGTCAAGCAAGACATCTGTTGAAGATGTCTACCTGATTCTAACGTATTGCTGACGTGTGAACGAGATATTTGAGTTTTGTTTATTACTCTCATTAAAGAACTTTAATGAGCAGATTATAAAAGTATGTGTGATTAGACAGGTCAAAAATGATTTAAAAAAAGAACAGTAAATACAGTAAAGTATATATAAAATACAGTAAGTATATACTTAAAAATTAACTTAAAGGGGTAAGGGCAGCTAGGGTGCCAGAATATTACCGTTAAATAACATAAACAATATTTTTGTAAAGTAAAATGCCATTTTTCATGTTATTTTATGTCCAAATTGTAAATTTGCAGTCTATTTCTGTAATTTGACATTTTTACCATGTTTTAAAAATACATAAAAACTCTGTAACCTAAAATGATAAAAAATCTGTAACGTTACACTTTATTTCGGTGTATAGGTTTAAGTACTTGACATATCATAGACTTCTATTGTTTTTAAATACTGTACAACAAAGTTTTTGTTAAAAGGGAAATTTTGCCAGTTTTTTGACGACTTTGTGGACTATCTTCATCCAATAGATTCAAGTTTTATATGTAGTTTTATATATAGTTGTATAGTTACCTATATACATACAATATATAGGTCTAACCCATTGTGAAATGTTATTCTGGTATTTTCTGTACACTGTTCAAATTAAACTGTAAAAAATACACAAAATAAAATATACAATTAAACCAAAAAAATCCTAAATTAAAATAAAGACTGAAGATGAAATGAATTAAATTATAGACTAAAATTAAGATAACAATCAGATTAAATAAATCTAAAACTGAATTTAAAGACTGAATATTGAAATTAGACTGAAAATGTTAGGTTATGTGACAACAGAGTAACAAAACACAATATGGAGTTTGCCAGTGAATAACACTACACCATCAGAGTCCTAAAAGTGAAGGGATGTTCTTGTAACCAGGTTATACCTTTAAAAAGGTGAATTATAATTACTTCATCCTCTTTTAGTTTTTAAGTAAAAACATTTAAACAAACTATAACTGCAGTATAATTTTTAGTATATCTGTGTATCTCTCTCAGATTCACACAAACTCTGTATTTCGGCTCACATTTAAATTCCATCTTTATCTTCATGACTGCACCCCATCACACACAGGTCAATATAAGGCACTGTATCTACCTTAATTTTGAACGCGTAAGTAAACGATGTGACATACTTCCTTTTTGTCTTGAAACTTCCGTTTTATTAGCCGGCCGGTGGAAAACAATGGAAGTGGTGTCGCGGGAGCATGCTCAAAACACCATTAAACAGCTCTGGTGAATATTTTGTCACACTTGCGATGCACACAGTAGGAGGATTAAGTGGCCTGATATATCATATGAAGATATATTCAATTATTTCGTATTTTCTCTTGATGGGTCTTTGATGCGCAACTATAAAAGCACAGAGACGTAACGTTAAGTTACCATTAACTTTCAAGCACAGTGGGAAAGTCGGTCGAAATATGTACATGACATAGACCACGAATTCGTATTTTTAAAAGCAGATGTAAATCCTAGTCAAAGTGGAGCAAACATTCCTGGATCCTTACAACTAATAACGGAAGAAAGGAGACGGCTGGTTGCTCTTGTATCGCAAGTCTCCACCGATCTGCAGCATCCATCACAACTTTCTAAAAACAACTCAAAACATACTAACCAATAACTGTCTGTTTTTGTGATATTTTTCTACATTTAGTGTCCCTCTCACCTTTGAACGATGTTTAGTTATGTTCAGTGTTGGGCAAGTTACTCTGAAAAAGTAATTAATTACTAGTTACTAATTACATATTCAAGTGTGTAGTGTAATTAGATTACTGTACAAATTACTCTCTCCAAACAGTATTTAATGACTTATTACTAATTACTTTCTATATCCTATATCAACCTTGATTAGTTAAGTGATTCAAGAATAGACATGAAACGGCTATTTTAATTCATTCAAATAAATAATATAAAACTACATAAAATACTCTTATTAACTGACCAAAGTATTACAAATGTGAGAATTATACATTAAAGCACAGATTATTTTAAATTCCACTATTGCACACACATATACTACACACAGTATTTAGTTTAATTACATCAGAAGTAACTGTAAATAAATTAAAGAATAAATAAGAGTAATCCCTTACTTTACTTTTTAAAGGGGAAAGTAATTAACTACAGTAACTAATTACTTAGTAACTAGTTACACCCAACACTGGTTATGTTATAGTAATTGTCCAGGAGAAAGGGCATTGAGTAAGCTAAAATAATGAATAATGGATGCAGATCATTGGGTGCGCAACATCCAGATTCAGCACTGGTGAGTGGATTAAGGTAAAACAAATGTTTTGTGGACATTTTTTTGCGTTTATACCGGCTAATATGGCAACCTCTAACTGCACACATTAAGCTTGTACCTTTGGGTTCCATAATAAATATTAACTAGCCAGTCAAAACAGCAAACTTGTCTCACTCGCAATACGACGGTCATTAGCTATAGTGGGACACCGGAAGTCTAAACACAAACAAAGATGGCGGCACCCACATTTACGCCAAATATAAGGTTGATACCTGCCTCCAGCGCCCCTCCCCCCGCACCATGTGTGTGTAAATGTGTCAGCATATGTGTTGGTGGCCATTATTTCCATTACCCTGTTGAAATAACCTCACTGCTTTCAGTAACAGGCTACAGATGTGAGAGTGTCTGGGTCCAGCATTAAACTCGCACCGAATTCCTGCAGTTTCATGACCGTGCGAGTCCGGATTAAAATTGCGTCTTTCTGTAGTCGAGCATGAAAGAGGGGAAAAACGGCTCTGTTTGTTTTTCATTGGTGTGACACACGTACAGACACACAGATGGGAACGCTATTAAATCCACTTCTACTGCTTATTTTGGTCAGAAATGATGTAAAAGAATTACTAAATGATTTCTGGAGGCCAGCAATTGTTCCGCTTGCCTGGACTTTGGCCCCCGAGTGTGTCTATGCCCGTGTGTGTGTGTCTTTGGGTTATACCAGCATGGGCTGGTCATGCTGCTGTGTTTGATTTAAAACTGACACGTTTAAATATAGTCACATGTGAATATAAGGCAGCGAAGAGATAGACATGTTCCTGGAAGACATCTTAATCTGTATAAGAAAGTGTTCAGAATTGCTCCAACAAACCCAGTATAGACGGTTTCATCGGACGCATGTGCTTGGCCCAAAGTTACAGTTTTTCTCGATTGCTTAAACACATTTCTTGAAATTATGCCTCGTATTCTCAAAACAGTGAACACAAATCCATAACATCTCACCCAATTCCCCAAACATCCTATTTTCAGGTCAAAATGAAGCTCTCTTCTCTAAACCATTCAAACTTGCTGAAAAACCAAACTTTTCCCCCAGATATGACANTGAATATAGGGCAGCGAAGAGATAGACATGTTCCTGGAAGACATCTTAATCTGTATAAGAAAGTGTTCAGAATTGCTCCAACAAACCCAGTATAGACGGTTTCATCGGACGCATATATAACTTTGTCGCATTTAAGTTTTGCCAAGTGACAGTTCTTCTACTGGTTACCCAAAATAATACTAGCTAGACATGCTTTTAACTTACTAGTTAATTTAATTTACTTGTTTCTTTTGCTTGTTATCAGAAATAATCTACAGGGACGATTTTGGGCTACAAAAGCGCACATTTGCAGTAACGTGTGTTTATGTTGTTGCTTTGAAACTGTCGACGGTATATGGCAAAATGTGTAGCCAGTGTAAAGTGAGCCAGCAGTAGAGAAAGCGAGATGTCACTTTGTAACTGTATTTAGAAAAAAAGTTGTATAAACAATAAGAAGCTGTGCTGTATCATGAACAAGTCACGGCTGAAGGGCATTAGCACACAATAGACATTTTAAAGACGAATAATATGTATCAATGCAACTTTCACGTAGTAAAATCCCTAAAAGCCTTCTTCCGCTGGAAAAAATAGTCCCTGATCGGCTGTAAAAAGCAACAGAATGTTTACCTTGTTAAGTGTGGTTGCTATGGTGGTTACTATGGGTGCTGTGCAGTGATACACATAACTGTTAGATGAAGTGGTCATAGCTGTGCTTTATCGTGAATAATAATCAGAATCAATGGCTGGGACTAACCGTTGAATAAAAAACATATATTTGTCCTTTAGAAGAGACATGATCGACCACATAAAAGTATATTTGTGTTGACGTGATTGGCTGCAGATCCTCAAGCCACTTTACCAACAGGTGCAAAGATTCTACAATCAATTGCCTACCTTCAGTGTGTGTGTGTGTGTGTGTGTGTGTGTGTGTGTGTGCGCGTGTGCGTGTGCGTGTGCGTGTGTGTGTGTGATAGTAATCTTTGGATACAGAAGGATTTTTGTCATATTTCTGAACCGCTAAAATCGTTAAATTTGTGTCTCTGTCTGTTTTCATTTGGTAAAAGGTTTTTCAGATTTGAAACAGACTCGATCAGAACACTTTGGCAAGTATTGGTGTAGCTGGCCAAATTGATTTAGAGCAAACAGAGACGCAGACAAAGTGACAGAACAAATGCACTCGTTACTTGTAATAGAGAATAGAACAAAAGTGAATAAAAACAGGCAGAGTTACAGAACCTTATGAAAGAAAAGGAACAAAATTCCCTTCATTAAGTATATATAACACATACGTGTTTGTATAGGTCTGGCTATACTAGTGAGGCAATATACTTGAACATTTCTTCACAAATATAATAAACCATGTAAAAAAACGGCTTTTGAAGACATTTTAGTTTCTCCTCACTATTAAAAAAGGCTTTACTTTAAATCAAATCATCTCAACAGGTTTGTGTCAGGAGTGAAGAACAGAACATATAATTTGCTTGGTATGAAAAACAATGAAAGTCTATGAGTTATCCTCACAAATACAGTGAAACAAACCCATGTGTGTTTGACTGCCACTTTCATAAAAGCACCGGGCTGTGAACGGCCCGCTGCACGCAGGCAGGTTTTCCATTCGGGAGGTGTCTCCATGTCATTAAAGCTGCTTAAATGTGAAACCCCATTAGCAAAATAAAGCATTCAAATAAAAGGCGAAATTACAGCAGAACCGTAATCTATGAAAGCTAGATTTCATCCACCTACGTGCACACACACATGCACCTCTTTTCACTTACATTGGTTTATGAGGTGCCAACCTGGCCTGGCGCTCTGCCACCCTAACAGTTTAAACCTGCCTCGCCGCCAACCTAAAAGAGTTGCTGTGATTCAGATCTGCCTTAAACGGGTCCGGTCTAAATCCAAAAGCCAGATAAACAGCGTGCGTGTGTTCTCTTATCTAAACCCAGGATGTGTTTTGTTATATAAATAGGGTAACAATACTCTTAGTGATCTGCCCTCTGGATCCATTTACGAGTTTAATCAGAGCAATCGTTTCACACCTCCCCCTTGTTCTCCGCCAGCCAAACCCAGATTTTACCCCGCAGAGGTGTGCGTACGTCTGTACGTGCTCGAGTGTGTGAGTGTTCGTTTGAAAGTTGGATTACGGCCCGTGAGAAAGACACGGTGACTGTGTGTTCTCTTTCGATATGATCCAGATTTTCTCCCCCAGAGCACTGAAAACTAAAGGACTTGAACAGTTCTAACAGTAGAGCAACAATAATCTGAACACACAGTGCATGACCCAAAGTAATATCGCCTGCACATCTGCATATCTGCGGAAAATTGCAAACGTCTGCATGATGCCGTGCGTTATCACCTTTTTTAGTTCTGCCTTGAGAAAAGTGTGTAATGAGAGTGTGCGAGATGCATTTGTGTATGTGTGCATGTACGTGCTTTTCTATACAGTGGGGACTAATTTGTCCACAGAAGTGAGCTAAATCTGACTAAATTTCCCTTTAGAGACGTTCAGGTTGTCTTCATCTGTAAAAACAGCATGTAAGTACATAATGTTTTTCTCTTGTGGCAAAGGTCTGCCTTAAAACTGGTCTAATTATAAATAGCTGTATGTAAAAAGAAAGTACATTAGAAATCTATGCCACGTCTCCATAGTTGAGCAAGTTTGCGTCAGTGTATGTGTTTTGTGTGTGAGGATGCCAAATGCAGGTCTGTTGTGGGGTTGCACCAGGAGGTAAGTGTAATGGGACTGATCTGTTTCTGAGCTTAAGGTTTTTTCCGTAAGAAATGCCGTCCATCGTCTGAATGAAGAGAGCGATCTACCATAAAACACACACACTCATCATATCTCTGCTTCTTACACCGGTGAGACGTTCTGGTGTCTCAAGTGTTTTCCCCTCCCTCTCGTACCCACGCAGGCCACAGATAAAGATGTACAGGGACAAACTCCAGCACGCTCCTCTCCATCATAAAGCCCCACTTCCGTCTTACCATCACAAACCTCGCTCTGATCATTTCCACATGCTCTCATGTGAATGTGTTTTCTGTGAAGGTTTTACAAAGAAGAACGTAAATGCACGTCTTGCTGACATTCGGCGCACTTAACGTGATTGATTTGATTAGTTATTAGCGGAGCCTGTGAAGCGAAACATCACTACTGCTGTTCATAAGAATAAAAGTCCATAGCCTTTTTTTCATTCTGTAATCATTTACTTGCTCTCTTGTCATTTTAAACCTGTGTGACTTTCATTCTTCTGCAGAACACAGAAGAAGATATTTTGAAGAATGTGATTAACTGAATAACTGCGGTACCCATTCACTTTTGTTGTATGGACAGAAAACCAATGCAAGATTTTTTTTATTTTTAAATCTCCTTTTGTGTTCTGCAGAAGAAATAAAGCCATACAGGTTTGAAATGACAAGCTGGTGCAAATAATGACAGAATTGTCATTTTAGGGTGAACTATCCCTTTAAGCGATCAGACTTGCGATTTCGGTTGATGGATGAAAAAAGACCAAAATCCAGAAGTCTGAGAATTGAATAGAGGCGGCACTTATATTTAAGCACCATAAGCCTTTTTTGACTTGGGCATTAAGCAACTACTGAGTACCAACGCCCTAGCAACCGTCTAGAACACCCTAGCAACTACACAAAATCTCACGGCAACCAGTCAGCATTGCCCTAACTGCCACCCAGAATACTGTTCAGACTGTTTGGTCCATTTTACAGACAAATGTCTCCATCCTGCATGTAAGTTTTGCATAGATAAGCGCCACTCCCATAGTTCATATATAATTGCTCATGTTGGTTTTGTTCACAATTATTGTCTGTGCCGTTTCAGTCATGATGTGGCATGACAGTTACACTTGCATTAGTTCGCACAATAAGAGCAGTCTGCTCGAAAGCATTTAAAAGAAATATTTACGCATCTGACCGAAAACTTGTTTGTACATTGCAGTCACAAAGGTGATGATTTATCGTCCATATTGGCAGTCTTTCTACTCAGGATAGAGGATAGAAAGATACACTCCTCAGATTACATGTTGAAACAGGAACAACCGGAAAAATATTTCACACACAGAGTTTTAAGTTAAAGGTGTTTCTCGTTTTTAATTACTGAGACTAGACTATGCTCCGGGGCTTTGTATATACAGTATATATATGTCTGCTTGTGTATGTGTGGGTTACAGAAGAAAAAGAAAATGTCCCCTGGGCATTTTTAGAAAAACTGATGGGAACTTTTTGTGTGCACACAGAAGAAAACTTTAAAAGAACACTTAGCAGCTATGCTAATGAGCAGCTAAGCATTTCAGCCTTTGGAGAGTTGTTTTTAAAACATGATTTCTGAATGTCTATAGGGTGAGTTCAGGACTAATGCTCTCAGCTGCTGGGAGTTCAGAGATTTTCCATTTGTATACAAGATGGTGACCTAAAACTGTACGTTTGAATTAAAGTAATATCTGGAGGCTTGCATGTGCTCGCTGGTGACTTTGTGTCATGCACAGTACCACAGTCTGTCTGAATATGTCTTTGTTCACAATGGTATTCTGTACTCGATATATTTTGTGTGTTTGAAAGCATCTGTTTAGTACACATTTTTTAAATAGCTGTTTTTACACACATTTTTAATTATATGAATTTTTATTCATTTGTTTTAAAGGTCAGACATGTATAGCCATGTAAGGCGACAACATTTTTTGTCTCTGTCTTTTGTCTTTATAGATGTCAATGTATTTATGGTTACCACCTCTTCACTGTAAATAAAAATAATTGTTGATTTTTACCATTTTAATCAGTATTGTGCCGAAATTAAATTATTGTGATAAATTACGTGAAACTAAATACTCATAGAAACATTTTAATTGAGCATTATTTGAGCGGTAGCATGGTCGAGTTCATCTTGTGGGGGACGAAAATGAAAAACACGCCCATATCTGCCATTGGTTGGACAAATTAAATTGTTCCACCTCAAAGTCACCCCATTGGTTAAGCTTGTGTTGCTGTGTGGAGATCAGAACTCCTTAAAAATAGAGGCAGACAGAGTATTTACTTAAACTTTTTGAAAAAAAATCTGCCTACCTATACTGTAAATTGGGGATTGCAATGGATTACTCATCTCTGCATTTTTAACATCAGTTTTGCATATGTATGCAAGCATTCGAACAGAAAAACACACATACAATGGCTTTTCCCCTCCACAAGTAATTACAAACAATCATATTCAATTCTGTTTAAAATCCCAAGTGAATTCAATTGAACATGCAGTGTCTTTCTACATTGATATGTTGGGAAAATCCCCTTCCGTTTTCCAGGATGTGCATGTGTGTGTATGTGTGTGTGATATCAGCAGTGTCATGGCTTCTACTAATGTGAGTTCTGGTAAAGTCATCACAGCTGATACATGATATCACTTAATCTCAGCCACATGTGTGTGTGTGTGTCACCCTCCATAAACTTGAGTCTTACGTGTGTATGTGTGTTTGAATGTACCAAAGAGATTTATTAAAGTGTTCTTCCTTCTGTGTGAGCTTAAGATGCTCTTCTGTGGTGTTTCGGCTTTAGGTTCCCCTGCAGAGTGGAAAGATCTCTAATGAAGATACTGTGCCAGTGGGGGCCAAATATGGGGTGGACCTGTAGTGCGTGTCCAACATTGTTAAACGCCATTGTGTGGAAATATTTGAAACATTCAAAAAGAATAGTATAGTTTTCTATGTATATTTGTGTGTGTGTGCTTAACTCTTCGGGAACAAATTTGTCCCTTGCAAGTTATCTAAACCAAACTTGCCCCTTTGGGAAGATTTAGAAAGTCCTATTTGTCTGTATAAATAATGTAATTAAAAAAATTATTACTCTGCAAATAGTTTCTGTTAGGGTGTGTTTATATTGATTATAATTAGCTGTGTATAACAGAACTCTGTGGTATGTCCCTAACTTGTTCATATTTGACTATTCTTGTACATGCTTGTTTTAACTGATTTGTGTTTCTCAATTTTTTAACTCATAAATCAGGCTAGACATGTTTTGCTTTTAAATTAACAATTTCAACAAGCTCGAGGATTAGATTTGGAGTAGGGAGTAGGGTGTCATCATTTTAGTATGAAAGTCATACAAAAGGTCCTCACTTATAGCTTCTAGGTTCTGTGTGTTTGTACAGCTTCTGTAGCATAAAGTTGGTTTTGCACTCGCATGCTGTGAGCATAGTAATAAAAATATAAAGATGTGGATGGAAAAAGAGAAAAAAATGAAATGGGTTAAACCATAAATCAGACTCCACATTTCACTTTCTCCCTTTCTGTCTTCCTTTCCATTCACAAACGTAATCTTTTTCTTTCTCTTTTGAAGCCTGTGAAGTCTGGACATCATCCATGCACCCATGCCTTCTCACTGCCTACACGTGTTCTCTTTTGTTTCTGATCTCTCATGAGTGTGTGTGTGTTTGTGTGTATTTGTGTGTGCATGTGTTTATAATTCATAAGGTCAGAGGGTAGCCCATAAATTCGCAGTGTGACTTTGAAAGTGGATTATGGCAGACTAGTTAAACCACTGTGAACTTTAAAACAGAACAACTGATTCATTTTAAAATTCCACACATTGAACTTCAGCAGATAGCAGATGATGTTACAATGACTTTAACAATACAAGCTGTTATGAAAACTCTCATGAAGTAAAAATATTGCAAGACTGATGCACAGAGACATCTATCACCACTTTTTACTTGTATTATTTATTATACTTAAATTATTGATTTAGTTATTATTGATGTTTAAGATTGATGTTATTGATGTTTTGTTCTGTTCCAAAAGGAACAAAAAAGAGAAAATAAACAAAATGCAGATTCTTAGCCAATCAGAACACTTTGAGGTGATTTCAATCATTTTGCGCATTCCCAAAGACGCCCATATATGGTAAACAGGAAATTGAAAGCATAATATTATTATAAGAGGATGCATTTTTGGTACACAATACCTATACAAGTACTAAGTTGATTACACCATTCAGGCTTTTTAGATTTTTACGTATGCCACTAAGATGACATGCTTCTGGGGTTTTATTATTACAGTCTCTGTGTGTTTGATGATATTAGAGGGTGTGGTTTTAGAAATGGGGGCGTGTCTAATTCAGCGGCTAAGTCGGGTGGAAAGTCTAGAATGGCTGACATCACTTAAAGCACTTTTATTAAGAATGTTTGGGAAACTGAACAGTCAAAGCTGAAATGTACGGGGCAATGAATATAGAAATCATGTTTTTGATTAATCATGCCTCTTTATTTTCATCAGCCAGTTAAAAAAAATGTTTTCCTGTTTTGGATCTGTGTTTGTGTGCTTATGTCTAAGTGTGTATAACAGCAGTACTCAACCTTAGCCAGTTCAGGAACCGAGTTGACAAACATATTTTAAAATGCCCTCTAAACATGCTCTGAATGTCGGGTGTTTGGTTTCATGGTGTTGCTTTGAATTCAATCTTTTAAATTGCTACATTACGCCACCACAAATCAGACACATACACTTTCCCACCCATTCAAAATAGAAGCAAAAATGAAGCTCTTACTCCTTGCTGAAAAGTAGGCCTAGGATAAAAACAAAAGACATGGATGCATGGATAGTGTTTGATATGGAGTATAGTATTTTTACTGAATCATTTAAATTAAGCAAATTATTTGTATACTATGCAAATTAATTAATAATACACACACAGTGTATTTCCATATTTACATTTAGCAAAAGTTAGATTGTTATAAATCACCCACAGAAATGCATTTGATTAAGTCGCATGTGTAGAGAGAGACAAAAAGATACAGCATGTGGGCAAAACACACACTGTGGTTTGCTCTCCCATGGTGTTCATGGACAGTTTAATTACAGATGTCATTGTGATAAAATGTTCTGATGTCACTTTTTATGCCTGTTTGTCAACAAAATATTTATGCTTCTCTGCTCTCAGCAGGAATTTTGTTCCTCAAAGACTGTTTGTCTTACCAGGGTTCCAGAATCTCAATTCTGCAATATACTCACTGTTCACTGACTCATATTTTAGTTTGTAAATCATCATTTCCAGATCTTTTTGGGGCAAAATAAATAAAACTGATTTAATCCAGGCGATAGACTTTCATTTATATGTGAGGTATAGTTTAAAGTCAGTGATTTTATATAAACCTCGACTGTCTCAGCTATAGAAAAAATAAACTCTTTGGACAACAGCTGCCCATAGGAAAGGACAGATGGAGGGGACATAGAAGGTGTTTGTGATTGATGCAAAAGGATGAGACACAAGTGACATTTTAGTCTTACAGCCATTCGGCCAGTGTGTGTGTATGTGTGCAATAGATACATGGTTTAAAATCTTGGATTCAAAATCTAATTCAACCCTGAGAAAAGAGAACAATTTTTATTACAGAAAGTAAACAACGTAGCTAAATTACATAAAATAAATAACAGAGTATTATAAACTATTTTAACTCACTTATCAAATGGAAGCAAACTTGTGACCTTAACAATGTTAAATTCTTTGTACAAAATGTTAGATTATATTTCAAATCAAACTATAAAAGCAAGTTAAGTCAAAATCAGTTTTTTCCACAAACTTCTGGAGTCTATGCCAGTTGAGAGCATCCTGCCATTAGAGCAACATGAGTATACTAAAACAATTCTACATTTTTTTAATTAGTTATTAAACTACATTTTTAATTAAACTTTGCTCCGTATGTCTCAAACTAAATTACAACTGAATTAAAAAAGCTAAATGGAAACCCTGGCATGCATTCTTGACCTTTACTGTACACACAGACCTTTACTGTTCACACAGATATAAAAAAACAATTTAATAGAATACATTTTTTTCTCCCTGCACCGCTCTTTCACTTTCTCTCTCTTTTCATTCTTTCTGTTTGTTTGAGGGATAATTTGTCCTTTGCCGAGGCTATTTGGTTCTTATCAACAGTTTTAGCGGTAGCAGAACTGACAACCCACACTGTAAAACTTTGCTGTAATTTCGCAGCAGGTTTGCCAGTAACTTACTGTAGATTTAATGTACAATTTTGTTTTAAGCATAAACTTACCTAGTTTATATATTTTTCTTTCATAAAACAAGACTAAATATCTTGGGTCACTTTTCTTGTTATGTAAATGTATCGTAATTTAAGAATTTTTTTATATTTTTACAGAAAACAAGAGAAAAATACTTAGGAAGAATGTCATTTTTTGCAGTGTTGCTGTGCTAATACCAGTCTCTTCTTGCTCATTTTGAATCTCAAAAGTCAAAGTGTTTTAATTTTGATTAAAGTAATTGAAAACAGTACTAATTGGAAAGTTATTAAGTAGTAATTAAATCTACAGTAAGTTACTGGCAAACCTGCTGCAAAAACTACAGCAAAGTTTTACAGTGCACAGCCCAAATGTAACATCCTATATACAAGCAGTATCCATATGTCTGTGTGTGAGTATGTGTAAGGGGTGAGAAAGACACTTCTGGAGCTTGTCATTGATATTTTGCAACTGGGAGTGTTTAACACAAAGACTTGTGTGCTATATCAATGGACAGACCTTTCTGTGACTGTTTTGCATATATTGTAAGCAGTAAGCTGAATGTCACAACATCTCTTGCATTAGTGTGTGAAGTGAAAAGGCAGTAGCAAGTAGTGTTAAGTCATCAAAATATAATATAATATTTGAAGCACTAAAATTTCTGGCTGAGACTCCTTTCGAGGGCATTATACTGTAAACACAAAATAGACAACACACTCAGTAGCAGTAGCACCTCAGTAGCAGCTCCATTAAGGCCATAAAAGACCTGGTCTGTGGGGAACACAGAAGGGTATCCAATTGTGAACCAGCATCTACTCAGCATCTAGGAGTACCCATAACCTCTCAGGCTGTTAAAATGAGGGAGAGAATTTTAAGGAGAACAAAGACAGAGGACAAGAGGGATACTGGTAAAAGAAACGTGCTTCTGAAAATGTGCCCTGTGGCTTGTATCACGAAGCCGGTTTTTACCCAGGTAAGTTCACGTTTAGTTTGAGCATACTCTGAGTTTTCAGGCTCAAGGAGGTGGATTGGTTTTGAGCGGGTTTCGTCACCATGGTAACTTACGCTACACGGCTAACCTGCTCCGGAGCAGGTTTTATTCTGGGTTAGAAATCGCAAACTAAAACTGGACCAATCAGCTCTGAGAAAAGTGATGTATATCTGAAGCAGTGAACCCCCCATGTATCTCTCGCTCCAAATTAAAAAAAAAGTTTAAAGTTATAAGATATTAAACTGAAAATCTTTGCTGCTAAGTGTTTATTTGTATTGTATATTTACATTTATTGATTATAATTCAAACCACAATTATGTAATTATTATATGAGTTGATAATTAATATTTATTAATCAATATTAAACATAGCAGTTAAATGAATATAAATATATTCATATGAAAAAAACTTTTATATATAAAGCATTTTAAAGTAATCAAGTATACATGTTGTCTTTTGATCTTATTGTAAACCTATATAAATTAGGGCTGTCAACGTTAACGCGTTAACGCATGCGATTAATTTTTTCAAATTAATGCGTGAAAAATATTTAATGCAATTAACGCAGCATCCGTTTGTTTTGACATTCTTTGTCTAGCGTTACATTATGTAATCACGCTCTTATTCGTGTACAGGCTTTTAAACCACTTAAGCGTGATTTGAAACAGTTGCTTTGACATGTTCAATGAAGATAGACAGCTTCTAAACTGTGGGACGCGGCAAAACGCAACGCGAGGTCCAGTCTGGTGTAAACAGTCATGGGTTGAAGGCTGCGTCGGTGAATCTCTGTCAGACAGCGCATCCGTGTTAAGTTCTCTTTCATGCTTGAATGGATAAAACCATACAAGATTATGTCAGAAAGCCCATTTTGTCTAGCATTTTCTTAAGCAAGACTTCAAAGTTTAAAATAAAATCTTAAATGAATGCAAAGAGTTGTGAAAATGGGAGTGCGGTGACGGTCAGATCTGCGTACTGAGACAGCTCTTAAAGGGGCCGCGTTCTTAAACGTGCTGCTGTGACTCCTGTCACTAAAGTTAATCAAAGAACAAAATAAAAGAAGAAATCAATGTGATTTTGTAGCTTTAATGAGAATTCTTCTGCATTTAATTTACAATTTAGCATTAAAGACTGTAAAATGTTTGAGAACTTCCTTCAATTTCTGTATATTTCATGATAGCTCTCAATTATATTGTTGAATGGCTATAATTAATGTTAAAATAATCAATTTATTAGAGACATCAGTTACAGTACTACTGTAATATCAAAATGTTTTCTTTCATTCATAAAATGACGCTGTTAAAGAAATATGTTGTTTCTACATCAATTTGAAGATTAAATGTGAAATTATTAAAATGTAAAAGTATAAATATTATTGTTATGTGTGATTAATCGTGATTAATCACAGAAAATGTGTGATTAATCCAATTAATTTTTTTAATCGATTGACAGCACTAATATAAATCATTTAAATTAAGTTGATTCTGTATTGATATAGTCAGCAGCTGCCTTCTCAAACTTTCACTGCAGCTGTGTTTATTTCTGCCTTGTAAATGTGTTTCAATTCATGACATTTTTTCATAATGATCTCTTCATCTTCAACAGAAAAGTAAATTGCGCTGATACTCGCGAGAAGTCAATCAAACTGATGATGCTTTTCATTTCATCATGCTTTTTCCGTGTGATTGGCTGTTTGCCACACTTTCAGGTGCACGCGCCTCACAAACTCTGGATCAAACCTGAGTTGACAGAGAACGTTTATACCAAGCGATGTGCTACAGCTGAACCTGATCTAAACCAGGTCGGTTTTGTCAACTCAAAACTTGCTCTGTAACTCAGTGTTTGTTCACTTCGCTTCATGATACAGAGTTAGTGCCCTGGTAATATGTAATGTAGTATAAAATATTGAGTTTCTTCGTTTTGCCTTTGTCAAATTACAATGTTTTCAACAAACAGTTTTATTGGGATCATTGATTTGATTTGTTTCTAATTTGTATTTTGCTTTGTATTCAGTTTCAACTGACAAACTGTTGTCTTCTGTATTTTTTTGTCTGCATTTGAAGAATCCTGCAATGTTTTGTGGAATGAGTCTTTATGGCCAAGTACCATGAGTTTACAAGGATCAGTGGCCTGTATCACGAAGCGAGGTGAACAAACACTGAGTTGCAGAGTAAGTTTTGAGTTGACAAAACCAGACAAACCCAACCTGGATTAGATAAGGTTCAACTGTAGCACAACGCTGGGTATAAACTTTCTCTGTCAACTCCGGGTTGATGCAGAGTTCGTGAGACGCGTGCACTTGAAAGTGTGACACGTGTGGCAAACAGCCAATCACACGGAACATGGAAAGCATCATCAGTTTGATTGACTTCTCGCGAGTATCAGCGCAATTCACTTTTCTGTTAAAGATGAAGAGATCATTGTGAAAAAATGTCATGAATTGACATTTACAAGGCAGGAATAAACACGGCTGCAGTGAAAGTTTGAAAAGGCAGCTATGCTATAACTATCAGTATATATCAACTTAATTTGAATAATTTACATAGGTTTACAATAAGATTAAAAGATAATATGTATACTTGATTACTTTAAAATGCTTTATATATTACAGTTTGTTTTATACGAAAATAGTTATATTTAATTAAATGCTATGTTTAATATTAATTAATAAATATTAATTATCAACTCATTTAATAATTATATGAACGTGTTTTAAATCATAATCAATAAATGTAAATATACAATACAAATAAACACTTAGCAGCAAAAAAATTTCCCTCTAACATCTTATCACTTTAAATTTTTGGAGCGAGAGATACAAGGGGGGCGTGGCTTCACTGCGTCAGATATACGTCACTTTCTCACAGCTGATTGGTCCAGTTTCGGTTTGCGATCTCTAACCCAGATTAAAACCTGCTCTGGAGCAGGTTAGCCGTGTAGCCTAAATTACCATGGCGACGAAACCCGCTCAAAACCAATCCACCTTCTTGAGCCCGACAACTCAGAGTATGCTAAAACTAAACGCAAACTTACCTGGGTAAAAACCAAAACTGGCTTCGTGAAACAGGCCACTGGTCTTGGTGTACTGATGCATAACAATGACATTAAAAAATACAATAAATACGCAAACAAAAAATCTTAATGACAACATTGATAAAGCTGTAAGTATGAACAGAAAATATTAAACGTAGGAAACATGTTAAAAGTTCTGTAGCTGTCATTGATATCTTGTGACATTTGTATTTAAAAGTTCATTAAAAAAACAATGTAAGCTAACTTTCAGTTTTTCACTCTCCATCCTGTTAATGTTCCGCCCTGTTAGGCATCCTATTAATGTTCTTGCTTTTGGGTAAATAAGCTAGTCGAAATTACAAACGAAGCTATAATTACACAAGCCTAAGTGCTTGAGCTCGACCACAGTATATTTCCGGTGTACCCTTATAGAAATACTTCTCTAAATTACAAAACAGCCATAAACATTTTTTTTTATGTCGCAGAGCACAAATGGTGCTATATAACAGGAATGACCCACCATTTTCTGTAACAAGGAGTCCCAGACTTTATATTCTTTCTCGCTTTCTCAAAATGGCAGCCCCAAACATCTGCCATTTGAAACCCTCTGTGATAGCCCACAAACAAGAGCCAAGGGAAAATGTTCTCTGAGGAATCAGTTCTGTAATGTATGTGTCTGGGTTGATTAAAGTAATCAGTTACCTTAAGTCTGTTATGATTATGCAAGCGAAATTATGATTTGTGCGTAATGAGCATTGCATGTTGATTGTGTGTTGAATTGAAATGCCATGTGTTTCCTGTAGGGTTTAGCAGAATGCTGTCACAGCGGGAGTGCTTTGTATTGTTGGAGGACATGTTAAAGATTAAATGTTAACGGTCAGATCAAAGTGGGAGAGCTGTGGCAGAACATGTACCGAGTCTAAATTACATGAAACAAAAGGATAAAAGGATCAGTTGAGGTTTTCTAAAGAGACGCTTTTAACATGTGAGCAGCATTATGCAGTGGACAGCGTCATCATCTTTCTCATGAGCGCCGCTTGTTTTATGTTGTAGCGGTTCAGAGCTCATGCATGAGAGCTGCCATGTGTCCTCAGGATAGAAGAGACACAATAAACACTTACACATTCACTATAAAAAACACTCTCACAGTTTTAATGTGTGCTAATGTGACTATACAATAGGCTGAATTTTCACCAAACCAGTAAGAGTAAGTTTTAAAATGTTTGTGTCAGTGTCAGGTAAGTCTAAAGCAGTGGTCACCAACCTCTTTGAGCCCATGATCCCTGACCTCAGAATTGATGAAAGGCAAGATCTACCAGTCAAAAAGTTGAAAAAAACAGCCCAGATTGAACCTCCAGCTTGAGACCTTTTATTTAGCCTATAATTGTGGGCCAGTTTGAATCACCTGAAATTTGTTGTTCCACTTTTCAGATGCAAATTCTGTAACATGTAGAGTTGCCACTTTCAGTGTGCCAAAATGAGGTGAAAAACACCAATTCAAACACCCGTTTAAGGACTTTAATTCACACATGACAGCTTGACATTAAAACATGTGGATAAGAATTAGTTTAAAAAGGCCCTAATTATTTAGGTATTTACTGCATAAAGATTTGTTATTTATTATGCATTTATTTGGAGTTTATTTTATACTTTTATTAAGGAAATACAGTAGGCCTACATAGATGGAAATGTTATACTGTAAATAGGCCATAATAATAACAACAACATCAACCATTCATTTTAAATAATTTATCGATTTATTTTTACCCGTCTAATAATGTCTTGGTAATAATTATGTTTCGCAAAATCATAGGCGTAATTTGCTAATTTGCGGGTGGGACATCTGGGACATGATGTCCCAACCACTTTTTGGAAGAAATTAAGAAATGCTTGCTGAAGGTGTGTGTTGTTTAGGGGCCATTAACATCTAAAACTCGTGGAAAACGCAGGATGCGCCGCTTAAACGAGGCCAGTATAAAAATGCATGCATCATCCGCACTCACGGTGCTTGCTTGTAAATCCAGTGTCCAAGCACAAAAACACGTACACCAATGAACAAGTGACATTTTTAGTCCTCAGAATAAACTTTCACACAAGCTCAACATTAAAATACATGCACGAGTCATTTTGCATGTGATCACCGACATTAGAGAAGAGCGATCACGCGCAGTCACGCATCACACTGAAATGTGATTAATGATAACGGTCGCATTAAAAACTCACGCAGGGAATCATTATTTACACAGCCATGAAAAGATTCATGCAGAACTGAAAAACATACAACCGCTGAATGAAGAGAAAGAGATATGCGCTTGCAAAACTGAACATAAATCAGGCACAATATATTCGTCTATTAATTTTTCTATTAGCCTACTTTCGCCATTGACGGGTTGGCGGCCACTGGTCTAAAGGCACAAGGCCTGACACTAGATCGAATGGCAAATCTCAAAAAATACTGTGAAAATGTTATTCCTTGAATTAAGGTGGAATGGATTTGCTGATGTTGTTTAATGGCAATACATATTCCTGATATGTCGTCACGCTCCTGGCCTTCATTTATAAAATATATTTTTATATAAAGTTTGATTTTACGATAATTTCTCAAAGTGCGTACGTGTGATTCGTAGAACGAACGTACGCACAGAAAACGTGTACGCCTCTCTATCAGATGTGAAATCTATAAATCGCAAATGATCTTAAACAGTTTCAAATCTCTGCCTTTTAACGGTGTCTAATTAATATCATTGACATATAAAAGAGCTCCTGTCAATGTCCAAATCCTATACGAGCAGCAAGAATGGCTAATATTTCCAAAAAACTGCAGCACTCTGAAAAGGAAAAGTGCGTATGTCTGCTCAGACCCTGATGTGGCGCTAATCACTTTTACACCCTTTTTACATCAGAGACAGTTTTTTTAAATATGAACGTTGCCGTAGATTTTTCCATATGCACACTTTACGATCAAATCTGTGCCTACGCACGATTTGTAAATGAGGCCCCAGGTTTGGTGATAGCGTTTTATATTTTATTTTATTCAATATGAACATTGTATATTATTATTATTGTTATTATTATTATAACTAGTATTAAAAATAATATTATTTATTATTATTATTAAGACAATATTTATTGTACAATATTTTATTGGACATCATTGTCTGGATGGATTGCTTATTGCTTACAATATTGCTTACAATGCTTCATTGCTTACAATATTCTCTGCTGGTTAGACTATGATTAACAGGGTAGAGATTTATTATTGGTCACAAAAATGAATCATTAAAAAAACTCAATGTGATATGGTTTATGGGCTCAAACATTCTGCCAAAAAAGTTCAGAATTCAGAATGGCTGAAGGCCGTAATACATCACATTTCACAGTGGTAACAGTGGAACTTTAGTAACCTTGTATCATTTACAGCAGCAGCTTCTCTTGTAGTGAGACACACATTAACAGGACACTAATATAAAACATAACATGTCTTCACCCAGTACGGCATATTGGTGCTACCTAAAGTTACAGGCCAAAAATGCCGGGAAGGTTAATGTCACGGCACCCTGACCTCTCATTAAGTTTATTAGCAATCCTACAAGCGCTACAACTTCTTACAACCTCCCATAACGTTCATGAGCGTTCAAGATTGTTCAAACATCATCTGCGGGATGATTTGTACCTGAGTGAGACACTAAAGTAACACACTGGCCAAGTTAGCATTAGCAACTCTTTGGCTAAATTGCCTAAAACACAACTTTAATATGCTTGGCACATGCTAATGCTATTTATCTCTGCAGATAGGGCGAACACACATGTACCATTCATCATCTTAATTATGATTGATATTCTAATATCCTGGAGTGCTAAATGAGCTCCTTGGTGCAGAGTTTCTGCTTTAAATAAATTCTGCTAGTTTGCCAATTAAAATAATGCATAGGATGAGAATAAGGAAAGCGGAAATTAGTGAGGCTTATAGCCCACAAGGAACTAAAGACAGAACCTGGTTTGCTAAAATAATAAAAGTGAGTCTATGTATAGTGCCTGTACTTATAACAAACATCACCAAAGCCAAGAATGCCTAACTGTTTGTTTGTTTGTTTGTTTGTTGTAACTTGTGAACAGTCTTGTAATGGTTAAAACATTGTAGTCTGCAAGTTCTGTGTATAAAGGGGAAATGTATTACCAGAGGATTCTTTGGCAGGGTTACAAAAAAATGTTAATTTCATATATCATCATTACGTTTACATTTTCCTGGCAGAAGCTTTCTAGCCAGAAAGACTGAAGAAATGCCAAATATTGCGATGATTTCATCAGCCTGTAGGAATGGATGAAAATGAAAGACTAAACCATGACGTGCCGACGGGAACTCATCCAGTATGATCATTGTGCTATCAGTGGATTAAATGAAGTGTCGGATTTTCCTTTGTCAACTCCTTGAATTGTCCGTTGTGGACACAAAATCTCTGGAGTGTTTCTTTCCATCACACAAGTGACTTGTGTGTACATGTCCTTGCTAAGTTCAACAGCGAAGTAGGAAGTACTGCACTTTACATTTCATTATTTTAGATACTGAATAAATAATCAAATATTTGATATTTTGTCTAGTAAGTTGCTTCTGACTTTGCCATGACATCCGTTTGTCGTTTACTGTTTTCTTTTATCTCTTGATGGGTGCGTTGAGAGAGAATTTGTTTTAGTCAGAACAGATCTGTGTGACAGTTTAAAGTTATCCCAGGAAAAACAAGAAATGCGTTCATTTGGTAAACACACATACACAAAAATCATGGAATGGCAAGCAATGCGTATTTTAAGAATATAATATCAGGTTTTTCCAAACAAGATCACCCATTGTCCACATAAAGTCCCCAGTAGAAGCAGTGATTCAGTTTGACCCACCCAGCCCGCCAGTCCACAGAGAATATTTGTGTGTGTGACACATGGGACATAACTGTGAGTTAGTTTATACAGTCATATAAATAATCTTATCTAACTTCATACCTCATCAAACTCTAAACACACACGCTCTACCATGATGACCTTATAAGTTATACCGACTTATAAGTCTGGTTGTCAGCAGTGCTGCCTATCTCCAGAAACTTGGGTCCCACAAGAGCTTGTAATAACAGCATTAACACAAATAGGCTGGTGACTGGTGAATTTCGGGGTGCGCTTTTGCTCAGAGATCCTCATTTATTGCTTACATAGAAAACAACATTGTTTCATGAACTCATCTGTTTAAGGGCATTATTTCAGAAATGAAATCTAAATGACATCAGTTCATTGGCCTTTACAAATGTGTTTTGCCACAACATGGCAATAACAATAAAAAGCCTGACCCCTGAAGAACCTCTCTGAAAGAGAAAAAAAACTATTCGTTTGAAATGGAGTTTGGTTGCATTTCACATCCTCAATAAATCAGGGTTTCGGCGAGGGTCTGACAATCGCTCTGCTTTTCCTAATAAGTTGCACAAATCTGGTTGATTTAAAAGGATGTCTTTCTCTTGCTTGTTTCCAGGCCCCTTGCACCATAAGAGTAGTTTTTCAAATCAGTCAATCTTAAAGGGATAGTTCAACTAAAAATGAAAATTGTGTAATTTACCCTCTTGTCATTTCAAATATATATGACTTTCTTGCTTCTGCAGAACACAAAAGAAGATATTTTGAAGAGAGTTGGTAAGCGAACAGCGGCGCCATCCATTCACTGTCAATGAGGCTGTCAATCAATAACATTGAGCCTTACATATCCTTTTGTGTTCATTCTTGTGTTTCAAGAGAACTAGCCCTTTAATGTACTTTAAAATCATGCGCCGGTGGTTTTTTTGAGGATAAATCCTGATTTAGAGTTTCGAGTTCGCCACGGTTATAAAATGCAGTCAGCAGAAATTCGGGTCTTGCCAAGCCTTTAGTCTGCCAGGCTCCGAGTAAATAATAAGTCACGCAATTTTGGCCTTTTATTTTTGGAGAAATGTTCATATTTATGTGTATTTGTGTGCGCTTGTTTTAATCAAAAGGGAAAATCCTCTAATGATCAGACACACCTTTTTCCAATCTCATTAAAAAGTAAGAGCAGTCCAGATGGTTGCTGGTTAGATCCATTGCAACTTTAACAGTTTGAGGATACCCACCACTAATGCAAAGAAACACACACACACATGCTTATTAGAGAGATTCTCTGGAAAGTTCACGTGCTCTTTTGTGTTATAAATGTTGTTGGAGCTGAGGGAAGAGCAGGCAGTGTGTACGCGCTCAGAGATGCGCGGCGCGCGCGTGTGTATAACTGTGAGCATGTGGTGTGGTATTTAGGTCACATTTCCAGCAGGCTGGTTTTCCAGTGTCAGAAAGAATTTAAGAGAAAGATTCTGTGAGTTCTGGATGAGCGTTTCAATCTCAGCGTGAGCTACTAAAGCGGGTTCCTCAGTTTCACTATCTTGCAACTTCATCATAAATACATTAAGATTTAATGGGCAGAAACAAAATGGCAGCTCCAGATGAACCTCGGTGACTACAGACCCTTATTTCTTTCTTAGTTTTTCCTAAAAAAATGTTATCCTGCATACATGCTTTTGCACATTAGTTCTCAGACACACACCCTCCAGACAAATATTAGGATTTACAATTTTGCAATTCATTTTGGCCTGATATCAACTTTCGGGCATGTTTGTGCACTTCTGTGTTTTCCCTATTGCTTTACTTCTAAAATCGTTGCAGAGCAAAATCACATAAACATACATTTTCCTTTTTTTTGAGACAAATACAAATTCTTTCCAAAAATAGAAAATATAGAAAAAGTCACATATTCTATACAATTCGGCTTTTACCGAATTTAAGTCACATTTTAAAACTTGCACCTTAAAGGGATAGTCCGGCCAAAAATGAAAATTCTGTCATGAATTACTCATCCTCAAGTTGTTCCAAACCTGTATAAATTGAATTGTTCTGTTGAACACAAAAATATATATTTGGATGAATGTTAGCAACTGAGATTTACGAGGCACCATTGTCTAACATAGTAGAAAAAAAATATTGTATATATTTTTTTGTTCTGTTAAACACAAAAGAAGATATTTTGAAGAATTTAGGAAAACAAATAATTCCGGGGAACCTCACTACCATTGTTTGACTACCCCAGAAATCTCAGTTGCTTACATTCTTCCAAATATCGTCTGAAATTTGTACAGGTTTGGAACAACTTGAGGTTGAGTAATTCATGACAGAAGGGACAAAAACCCATTTTCCTATATTCAGGTAAAAAAAGGACAGAGGGAGAAGTGCTACTCTACCGACATAGACAAATGAGAAGACATGAATGAAACCACCCAGAAACTCCCCCCCCCATGGATCATTGGGAATTAAAGTGAGTTAAGGGTTTGAAAGAGCAAAAAGACAGAGCGAAAGAGACTTCTGCTTCTCCTGCTGGGATCACTGTTAAAAGTGTCCTGCACAGAGACAAGAGTGAAGGAAACAGTGATTTAGGAGGAAAGAATTGTTTCTACAGAGCTCATTAAAACATAATTAACAATTAAACACAAACTAAGAAAGCAAATAGAGGAAGAGAGTGAAATAACTGTTTAATCTGTGTGCCTCCATCTGTCTCTCTCTCACTCTCTATACATTCATCTCTTGCTCTCTCGCTCTCTTACAAGGTATAGCAAATGTTCTGGTTTAATATTAATGGTATTCCCTGACTGCAGCTCTTAGCTCTTACAGCGACCTATGAACTTTTTCTCATGTGGTCCCGAGTCTACATTAATCCCCCTGTAAGAACAATGGTAGGCCACTGTATGTATTTATGTACAAATGTATGGAATGTGTGGGTTTAGCTATATGGTTGGGACACAACTGGTCGTTGGTTCTTATATGTCACAAGTTGTCATAATTTGTAAAGAGATACTTGAAAAACAATGAGTTTTGCTGTGATCAGTATACTGGCATTTTTAAAATTAGCGTTCACATCTACCTAATCGTTTACATTTAAGCTTCACTAAATGAGCCTAAAATTATTATTTTTTTTCTCACACGAAAGTATCGTTTCACTTCACACCATTTGTCTGGATTACTTTGTGCTTTTTGGAGCTTCACCATTTTAAGTAGGCCTACCTTAATATAACATGAAGGCATTTTAATATAAATTTGTGTTCAACTAAAGTTACATGCATCTGGGTAAATCCCCCCCCAAAAAAGTGTCCGTAAAATATTTTTTAACATTTCAACATTTCAACCATCAAAGCTGCCTTTTGTTCAAAGTATTTAAAATACAAGGGTACATTAACTTTTTGGATAGTTTTTATTTTGGAAATAGTAGGAAGCAATTTCTCATGATAATAATCAAGTGCGATCTGCTGGCAGCTGCAGGGAGCAGTTCAGTAGTCTTGAGTCTGATTGGATTACTGATGAGACAAGAGATTTCAGTGCCCAGACTCACAACTCAGCCTTGATTCTTTTTCTATCTAACACTGAATCATCAAACAATTGATAAAATAAAATCAATCTTTCACAGATTTGCGTATCATTTTTTCCTTTCACTGTTTTCCATTATTTCTACTTATCTGTAATGTTACCCATTTAACTCCCTCCTTTGGTTTTCTCTAGATTCTTTCTCCCTCCCTCTGGGTACCGTAATAGTAGCAGATAGAAGCTCGCGGAGCCCACGGCATTTACCCAGAATGCACCGAGGCTGAGTGGGCAGTAAATCTAATATCAGTCTTGTGCAGATTGATCACCTGTCACATGACTTGCTGAATGCTTTCTAAGTCTCTCCTTGTCATTCCCGCACACAAAAAGTCTACGCATTCTTAAATATTAGTGAATAAAGTAAATTGTGAGTCACTCCTAAATACAATTATATCTGCTGTTGACCTGATTTTTCATGATCATTTGTAAGATTGGAACAGAAGATTGGAACTCGACTCTATCCCTATGGACATAATAGATATATAGAAAAATATACAGTCGTTTGGACGTTCCACAGAGTGTCTGTATGATGATGCTTGCTGATCCTCTAAAAAGGATAGTTCAACCAAATATGTATTTTTTCATTGATAGCCATTGTATGGAAGAGTAAACTATACCTTTAAAGGTATAATACTTTTAATACTCACTCATAGTTGTTCTGAACCTGTATACATTTCTTTGTTTGGTTGAACAGAGAAAGATATTTGGACGAATGCTTGTAACCAAACAGTTCTTGGACCCCATTGATTACCGTAGTAGTAAGTGCCTCAGAACGGTTTGCTGTCCTACATTCTTCAAAATATCTTCTTTTGTGTTCAACAAAAAAAGGAATTTTTCTTACTATGGTAGTCAATGGGGTCCAAGAACTGTTTGGTTAAAAGCATTCTTCCAAATATCTTTCTGTGTTCAATCAAACAAAGAAATGTATAAAGATTTGGAACAACTCGAAGGTGAGTAAATGAGTCTATAAAAAAAGCATTTTGCTCCAAAATGAGAAATATGGTTAAAATATGTTATGTAGCATTCCGCGCGCATACGACGGAAAACATGACACACATCTTCCACATATAGATTCTAGACAGAAGCATGAATTTTCTTTTACGTGCGGCCCAGCGACCATCCAACACCAGATTCACTCAAACTTTAATGTGGTGAAGTCAAACACTCAGTGAGTACGAGCGTTGAGGGACAGATACCCTGAAGCATTATGAAATATTTGTGACACTGAGAACGTCACTCGCCGAGACAGCTTGTTGTGTTTGAAATAACAGCACAGCTTGCGTATTCGGCGACGAAAAATTGACATGTAGCACAAACACATTCGACAGAAACCCACTCAGCATTCAGGAAGAAACGAGAAGAGCAGCTTCCATAGGAAAAAACTTTATTTATCCTTTTAAAATGCTTTCTGAGGGTTGAGACTTGGCGAAGTGTCATATATGGGGGAACTCTGAGGACACTGTGTGAATTCTACAGAAACGCTGTTACCGGGGGGGCACCGGCACTGCCAACACATACATCAAAACTTAATAATACTGACATCTGCAACAAAATCTTAGTAAACGAAAATGATAACAATAATAATGTACTTGACTGAATAACAATTAAAACAAAAAGTAAAGACTGGGACAGAGGGAGAAAACATTGTTCTGCAAAAAAAAGCGTTTTTGCGGAAGTCGCTCCGAGGTCCAGGCGATGCACTGACCCTCTCCACGAACAAGTCCATATTGTGAAAGAGTGCATGAACTGTGGTTTGATGGGGATGGATCAAGGCCAGGGAAAAGGTTTTCTCATTAGATTTGTCTTTCTCATAATATTGTGATAATCCTTAAAAGGTCAAAAGTCACCACCAATCTGTCTCCGTGCCTGAGGGGGAGAGTAAGACAGTGTGTGTATGTGTGCGTGTTTGTGCAAATGCACGGGTTTTAAATAAGTTCTCGAATGAGTCGACCTCGGTAAACCTCATTGGGTGAAATGGCATTAACAGATGTCAGAAAGATCCGTTTCCTCAGTTCGACCAAGCACACAACACCCCAGGTGTCTGACCGCAGGATTAGAGCGGAATCAACTCTTAACCTGATAAATGTGATGGCCAAAGGTTTATCTCCCTCTGTTGTTATGGTACAAGCAAATCAGTCAAGAAACAAGGAGCAACTGCCTCGCAACGTCAACGAAACGTAGGCTAAGCTACAGAACATTATTCCCTCCAGCTGAAACAGTCAGTCAGTCACGCTACTGATGTTCTGTAAAACTACAGGCACAGCAATTCACAGATGATGCTCTGTTAATTTGCTTGAAAGGAAAACCACAGTTATTGCTAAATCTGGGATAAACGGTTTCAAGGCCAAACCGCCCCTGCATCTCTAAGGGCGAAAACAAAGTCGTGAATTTCTGCTAAGTGCTCGTCCAATGTAAATGATAAAGAGCTGATCTGTCGTGGACAGCTGTTCAGGCGCACACACACACACTTAGTTGCGATAGCTGTTGCTGGTTTAGTTCTCTTCATGTACCCTGCTGGTGGTATGATTTCAGGCATCTCTTGTGTAATAAGTCTCTCTCCTCCTTTCCTCCTTCATGAACCATGACATGGAATATTTGACCTGGTTCTATTCGTAAAAACAAAATAACAACAAAAATAGCATCCTTCTCTTGTGTAACAGGGAGGACGAAGTGTGTCTGCATGTGCGCACGTGTGAAGGGATTTTTTTCTGCTGCTGCAGCTTTAGGCTGACCTTTTAAAACCCGTTCTACAGGGACCTCTAAGTCTCCTTAATCAAAAACCAACCAAACAAATCGGAGAAAGAAAAAAGGAAAACCACGAGACAGGAAATATTTTACTTACAAAGGGTCTTTAAAAAAAAGACTCATATTTACAAAAAAATTTGCATTTTCAAAAATCCTAATTAAATTTTCATTAACAGGGTCTCTAATAAAACTGAGCTTTATATTCAACAATTTTTCCCAACATACATTATGTACATAATCTCGGGTTTAAAATAAGAGAGGGAGGAAAGAAACAACAGCGATAAATCTAAATGAAAGATCTATTACACGAGAACGCAACAGAGAAACACTGGCCTTCTCTGATTGGCTGCGCCGGAGACCAGATGCAAATGCATCTAATTTTAAATTAGCATAGGCGTAAACACACCTGCCGCCACTGTTTACTGTTTATCATTTTCACGTGCAGTCCGTATAAAAATAGACCTAGCGCTAGATTCTCCGTGACGGTACAATGGGCTTGTTTTCCATTTCTGATATTTTTTTAAAAATAAGCGTGTTTGTATGCTAATAGGGATCCTTTATGTGCATATCTAAGAGCAAGGAGAGATGAAGGCATAATTTCTTTTTTATGTATTTCGTATGTTTATGAATATTTGGTTTCTGTGTGGGACTGTTTCATACTGTTCGAGTCCATGACAGTGTGACATGAATTATACACAAAAACACATGTTAGTGGACTAAATTATGCAATGAAATACAGGTTTTGTGGCTGAAGATAGGTCACAGGCTCATGGTGTCGAGGCGAAACCCTAACAAAATGACTTACAAAACACTTTGGGAAAGAGAAAAAAGAAAGAATAATGACAAAATACAAATATTATTCTGCACTTCACGCATCACTGACAATACACGGCAAATATCTACTTGTATTCTGCAGAGAGGAGTGAGAATTTCAACTGAAATAGCTCTCAAATAAACGCAATCTAGCAAAGCATTCTGGGAGTTCGGTAAGGCCTGACACAGATTTGTCACTGGCTTACATTTTAAATTCCCATTTTCACTCACTCTTTTTGCACCGAGAGGCTGTTTGTGGTACTGACCCGTGAACACCAACGTACGTGTGCGAGGGTATGTTTTATTTAATTGCCTCAAACGTAGAATGGGAGACACAAGGAAATGAGATGAGTTTATTACAGTGTTCCTTGACAGAAACACTGTTTGAAAGCTACGAGAATCGAGGTGATACAGAAGCAAACACTGTGTGGGCGTGAGATATGATAAAGAGACAAAAAAATAAGCGAACACACAAATGAGAGCTTTCTGTATTGTGATGTCAATCTAGTGTCCCTCTGTGATTGGTTAAAGGCTGTTCTTCAACGCTGAAGTCTGTGCCTGAGTGCCACACACACTGTGGGGGGGTTCTCTGCTGTTTCGCATAAATACGCAGAGACCTGCAGACACACATACACACAGTGCAGTGTTCAGAAAGAAGGAAAGTCTTTTCTCGCTCCTCGTTTCCTCATCTCCGACATGTAGCAAACAGGGCTGGGTAGTGAAAAAAAAGATTCAGGATACCTTACAAAAACATGTTCTTATTGCGTTACTTCTCTCCCTTTTCCCTCAGACTTTGTAGTAGATATTGGCTGGGCTCTGGGGGGGCATTTCCTGAACAATGTAGACGGGGTGCCCATAGTCCCCGCTCACTTTTTCATAGTGAGGACAGTAGTTATTCTCTGCTGTCCGCAGGGGGATGATGATGTCACTTGGTTCTGAGCCGGACTGGGTGGCTCCTTTGGGCGTGGCCAGAGTGCTGAGTGACAGGGAAGTCGCGCCCCTGGGCTGCGAGTGCTTGCGGGTTCTCTTGCGAAGCTTGAGGAGTAGGACGATGAGGATGATGATGATGAGGAGGAAGATGACACAGCCTGCTCCGATGGCAGCGAAGAGCGCAGGTTTAGAGCCAAAAATACCTTCCACAGAACCAGAATTGTTCTCCTGGTTTCTCGTGCCTGTGAGAGAACGGAAGACATTGTGAACGCCATATATTTTTATTTCATTACATCCCTCTCTCTCCTCACATTTTATTACTAAGAACAAAAGATTAGCTACACACTTGAGCACACGCTTCATTAACAGTGTTTAGAGTCGCTCTCTTGTTGTTCAAGACAGACAACTGACCATAGTAAACTAGATAGAAACAAACCTCTGTGTTTGTTAACACTGGCACTAAGATACTATTAAAGTTAATAAAACTTGTTATCGGTAGAACGAGTTTATTGTTGCCCTGCCAGCTGAACCGGCTACCGAATGTAGCTGTTATAGTCCTGTGGCTAACTACACATTATCCACAGGCGCATTTTTGTCTGACAATGATATCTGCTATGTCGAAGTATATTTAACAGTGCGAAGGAGCTAAATAACACAGGACCAGATTGAAATTACCCTGTCAGACTGTAGTCCAGCAATGAACAGTGATTTATGAACAATTTTAGTGCACTAAGCACTGCTAGCATTGGATAGTCGAACGTGTTGATATGTACCTCAGTGACATAGGCACAAACTTTAAGCATCATATGTACTGTAAGTACCTAAAGGCTGTAATATAATACGTGGTTATATTAAACTGCTAGAATAGTAATCTGACCTGAACTAAGAGTCATGAAACACCATGTGGTGTTTGATAACACAAGAGACACAAATAACCTGCACTGTTTGCCATTAATATGAAACGACACACTGTAAACCCATTGCTTTAAGTACAAAAATATATTTTTGTAAAAACACAAAAGAATGGAGTATAGCAGAGATTACGTATTTTTGTATGCGAAACCCGGAGTTAGCATTTTAGCATTTCCGGTTCCATTTAATGGGTTTTTGGTTAACAAAACCATGTATTTTCACATTTTATTCTATGACATAAAACCAGTTATAACCCACTTGTGGTTTTAAAAGCTTTGTCGTGTCTTAAAAACAGCGGTTACTAACACGTTGCTAAAAGCTACTACATCCTTTGGCGGGGACGTTAGACGTCATCGTGCATATAAATCTCACAAATAATGCAACATGGACACAAATCTCTAAAAACGTGAACTGCCCTGTTGAAAAAAACAGCATATGCTGGTTTGGTATGTTTTGATGCATATTTGCTGGTCATGTGCTGGTTTAAACTGGTCCTGTGCTGGTTTAGGCTGGTCCTTAGCTGGTTTAAGCTGGTCAAACCAGCATCAAAACATACCTAACCTAGCATATGCTGTTTTTTTTCAACAAGATTCATTCACGGAGAGATTACCAAGCAACACGTTTTTAGTAAACTTTGAAAAAGTTGTCGGAGGCTTGGTGGTGGTGACGTTGATATCGAGCGACCGTAGTGTAGTTTGTTTATAGCGTCGTGTTAGCTTTCCCTGTTGAAAAAAACAGCATATGCTGGTTTGGTATGTTTTGCTGCTGGTTTAAGATGGTCATGTGCTGGTCCTTAGCTTGTTTAAACTGGTCAAACCAACATCAAAACATACCTAACCAGCATATGCTGTTTTTTTCAACAGGGCAATCCACGATTTTTTTGGCACGTGTCCGATCACTCTCTCTCTTTTCCTCTTTGTTTTTTTTGCTGGCTCTGCCATGGTGATGGTTTGGAGACTTGCGTTGAACTAGATCGTTTCGTCTTATTGTTAGATGTTAGCTAACTTCACCCAGGCTATGAGTAAAACGTGACGTATGCCGTAAAGCAGGTGATGGGCGGGGCTTCTGAACCAACCCGCACACCAAAGTTACAAATGTGATTTCAGCCGATAGAGGGCTGATTAGGTAGCAGCGGCAGTAAAATTCGTCCAGTTAAGAGTTGTCCTACCACTAAAATAATTTTAGAGAGATTATTTAAAGGTTGAAAAACGGCTCGTTGTTGCTTTAATCACAGAGTTTATTTTTTGCGATCTTCCAAAAGTCTATGGGGGAAAAAAATCCATAGGCTTTCGGTCAAGGGAACCAGTGTGGCGCTAATTTCCGGGTTGGCCTACAAAAATACATCATCTCTGCGGTACTCTATTGGTTGATAAATTGTTTCAATGTCATGTCTGACAAAAAGCTTGTATAAAACTTCATAAAGCAGATAGTTCAGACTCTATAATTGGAATGGATTAGCCCCCTCCTGAATCGGTTGTAAATTTACTATAAACACTCACCTGTGGCCTGATATTATATATTATTGCGGAAAGTTGCTACGTTGCTTAACAACAGCCCGCCGTTAGAACAATAAACAATATTGCTTGGCTGAGGAAGTGTTTATTCTGGTAATTATTAATAATAAATGTAACTCTTTATTGAACATCGCTGTGTTTTATCATAATGCGGATGGCGTTTTCTAAAAGCAATAAGCTACTCGAGTTCACGCACAGTGGTTTTATCATGAGAAAAGAGTGTTCTTAAACCGCCTCAAACCACCTTACTGTGGTAAAATCACTGTAATAAATGACCTCTCACGGCTTATTGCTTTATATTGTATCCTGGCTGAGTGTAATGTTTCTTCTCTGAGCAGAACAATCTGACCTCAAGCGGACGCAGTGTGTCTTTCTGTTCTTCTGTTTTTTCCTAATGATTGGGGAAAGCATCCCTCTCTCTTTCTCTCTGTCTCTCCTAATGAAGTTTAGACCTCCCGTAGGTTAATGGCTGCGAGGACGTGATAAAGACATGCTACATTAACTTCTGTCTCTCTCTTTCTGTCGCTCGTTCTCCTGCACAAACGCGGCTGCCTGAGGGAGGCAGTAGCTCTGCACTGCTGCATTTCAGCTGCTGAGATTTTCGGTGAAATGCTGTTGTTTGATAATTGTGTTATAGCTTTTCTGATCCGAGTCTGAACTCAGATTCGGAATATTTAATGCCATTTATAGGAACATGTCACAATTCTGATCTAAGGGCAGATGGGACACACACAGCGATTTTTGCTTCCTCACCTCTCCCGGGCATTATGGAGCCGTTGTCCTCTATATCTCGATCTCTGTCACGGTCTCTCTTGCGGGAGGGGCTTGTTGTGGGGTCCTTGATCTCATTGTCCTGGTCTCGGTCTGGGAGGTCCGTTAAATCTGGATCTGGTGCATTGGGGTCTGGAAACATAGAATCACACACAACAAATTAAGACAAAAAAAAACTCCAAGAAAATGTCAGTGGTGTTTTAAAAACATAAGGAGAACTACATATGTTTGATGTATTCAGATTTTCGTGTTGGGGTCTGTATTCTTTTTATGTCAAATAACTTCCTCTTTCAGACTGTTAAAGTCCAATAAGTGTGTGCGTGTGTTCCATGTACACGTGTAACAAACAGTAGTATACGTGCAAGGACGTTATGAGGTAATGTATCTTGGATAATGTTTAACTGCAATGTAATTGGCTGTTAATGAGTCAGCTGACTCGATGATCCACTAAATGGGGCTTAATGACTTTACCTTTGGACATACTGGAGATAAAGAATGAGCGTGTGGGGTGTGTAACTCACCTTGGCCCACTTTCATGATGATCTTCATGGATCTCGTGCTACAAACCCCACCTTCTCTGTTTTCCAACCCTTCCAACGTTCCATTAGAAGTGGCTGGAGAGAGAGACACGGAGAGGGAGAGTTTTGTGATTGTCTGGACGAATTAGGGTTAGATTTATAGGACTTTTGATTGGACTTCTTGCTGCACGACCAAAGCAGGAACAGGAAACCCTAATTTACCTCTATAAATCGCACACGCACAAACACAAGCAAACATATACACACGGCCTCTGCCTGAGGAAATGCTGATTTCGCCCCTAAATCAAATGTACTTACTTTGCAACCTAATATTACCTTAGCAACATCCAAAAACAAACTTACATTTGTGTGTGCGTTTGTGTGTGTGTGTGTGTGTCTCTCAGGATATGGACAAGATGAAAAAGCTCCAGTGTATTCTCCTGTTACTAGTCCCTATGATAGTAATCTGATCTCATGGGAATGCACAAACACACACACGGCTATGCAGTAAGAGAAGCCATGTGTATGAATTTTCTCTTCGTGTGTAGGCCCTGAAGCATGGACCTTTCCAACAAAATAATCCTCAGTATGTGTGAGTGATGGAACCACAGACAGGCCTAAAACACATCGCACTGTATTGAGAGCCATATCGCTTTTCCGCTGTGTGTCCGAGACCGAGAAAAGTGTGAGAACGTGAACTTAAACTGAATAATGACACAAACGCACATATATACGCACTGCCATTATGAGGTTAAATAAACTGATATTGTCACAGCGGGTGATCCACCTTCATTCAATTTAACCACCAATTACACCCACACAAGCTCTTTCATACACACACACACATTATTAGCTCCCATCAGTTTTGTGCTCATTACGAGGTGTGAGTGAGAAGTGCTGAGAGCGCAAGTGTGTGAATGTAAGCGCACAAAACTAATGAGGTCTTCTTTATATTTACAGAATAAAGTTCTGTCATTTATGTTGTTCAAAACCTGTATATTACTCTTTCTTCTGTGAAACACAAAAGAAGATATTTTGAGAAATATTTTAGTAGCTTTGTGTCCATACTAGGGCTGCAGCTATCGATTCTTTTTGTAATGGAGTATTCTACTGATTTTCCATCGATTAATCGGGTATTCAGATAATAAGTACTTTTTCTTTATTAACGAGCAACTCTAAATATACAAGAGAAAATAAGACGGGTCTCTTAAAAGGGTCTCAACAAAAATTGCCTCAATGATTTTTTGTATTCGAATAACTCGAGTTACTCGAGGAATCGTTTCAGCCCTAGTCCATACAATGTGGGTCAATGTTGTTTGTTTACCAACGTTATTCAAAATATCTTCTTGTGTGTTCTGCAGAAGAAAGAAAGTCATATAGGTTTGGAATAACATAAATTACATGAGTAAATGGTGAGTACCGATACAAGTACCCTTAACTTCCCTTCATTTTCCACTGTTCAGTCAAGACTAAACTCTTTCGTTTCTTTTCTTAGGTAATAATTTACTACTAATGGTTTTATTGAACTTGACTGGAAGTATGAAGATTTGTGTTCATAAAGAGACTCCGGTAAGAGAGAAAAGGCCAGGGTAGGGTGCTTGTGAATGGCCCATTGTGGGCGTGTATGGGGGAGGGGTGATGTGTGTGGTTGCTAGGAGCTGCTATGATGTCATGCAGATTGAGATGTATAGCGGTAGGCAGAGTGCCAGTCTCCTTACGGCAGCGCCATGCCAACCTGTCACCGTGCCAACCACCAAATAGCATCACACAGCATGGCTCTGAAGACAAGACACACACACACACACACACACACCCTCTAGACTCCTGCGCACAGGACACAATCTAAACAACAGCACACACTTCAGGCTAAAACACAACACACATTCCAGACAGGCAGGGTAATCCCGCCTGTGTACTGTTAGCAAAGGGATGGATTTTTGAGGCCACATTCTGTTGTCACTGCATCATTGCTGGATTGTAACCGGTCAGAACATTTCGGTCTTAATAGGTTCCTGCCCCTGTACACAAAAAAATGATGGTCTTACTCTCAATTTTATTGAAATCCAAGTGCTGCACAAAGCTCCTCGTTTCAGTCGGATTCTTGTTGAAAAGAAATTCCAAGTATTTCTATAAAAAATCTCTTGTAAACATGCCAACACATATACTCAATGACCACGTAGGGAAATTTAACTGATTGGGATTTATAAAAAGGTGTTAACACACATTTTATGAAACAAAAAAAACACAGGAGCTGGGGATTTACCATCTGTGAAAGCCTCTATGTGTGCGTGTGTGTGCACAGTATGTGTGAAAGAGAAAAACAAAGAAATTCAGTGTTGTGACAATAAATATAGTGTTGTCCCAGTTAGCATCTCTTGTTGACGGACATGTAGCTGTTTTTTATTTTGTGTGTGCACGTGTTTATATCAGTGTTTTGTTTGTAGCTGTACACTTATTGTTCTGACACCATTGATCCGTCTCATGTCTGCCTCATTTGTTACATATTGTACATAGACACACACACAAAGAATCTTGAATAAAAATCACAGACAAGACACAGCATTACGCCGTGTTTTAGTATATAAATCTCATTTTCCAACGAGATGTTATAAATAGTAATAGCCTTTTTAAATGGGCCATGACAAATAATCGGATAATATATCAGTTTGATGTTAAGATACGTTTGTTTACTTTTCTTGAAAAACAATATTGGTAGTGTTTTGGCTTGCCAATAGCGTAGACTGGATTGAAGGACAGTTCGATTTTGAAAAGCATTGAATATACATAATATCTCTCTCACAGAACTGTAAACGGTTGACCAGATTTTGTACCCCATTTTAGAGATGATAATTCCGACCAACACGACAAGCCCTAACCGGGCTAAACGTTCTCACTACACGTCCCACGGGATGAGAGAATCCAGCCTCAATGAACAGACTTAAACCATTCATGACCACAGTCGATTTTTAAGACAACATTTTACATAACAGCCAGCAGATCTCAGCGCTGTTCCTATTGAGTCCCTGACTGAAGAGTTCCTAAAACAAAGAGCATCTGAAAAACAGCTTTGTGCGAGACGTATAATGTGCTTCCTGTAGCTACCAAACATTTCAATCATTTTGTGGATGTGCATGTGTGTGTTTGTCTGTGAGATTTGGGTCAGCGATCATTCTAAATGTAGTCGACACATCACCGAGCCACTGACGGGTCAACAACACACACACCCCCACACACACACGCACGCACGCGCATACACAACTCATCAGATCAGACACAGCTAGATTAGATCTTCTTTGGCGTCCGAAAGCTCATCCAATCAGATGGCTACACTGGTCCAGCAGTCACATAACGGCCGACCTTTAAATCCGCAGGAGCGAGCAGCTCAATGGGAGCATGTGTATGTGTGTCAGTGTCGTGGAGGAAAATTAAAATGCAATAACCTCACCGGCTTCGCTTCTCTTCGACAGCCACGAGCTGAACGTGAATACAGAAGAACAGATCTGTCATCTCTGCCAGCAGGTTCAGAGCGACCGTGTTTGTTTGAGTGGGTACATAATAATAGGGTATGTGTGTGTGTGTGTGTGTGTGTGCGTGTGTGTGCGTGTGTTTTAGGGGTCATTATTTGTTATCTAAAAACAAAGCTTATATTGTTCCAGTAGAAAATCCTTCAGAATGAACTAACACACTCGTGAGGTTTCATGAAGGGAGGAATGAAACAAGAGGAGACCTGGCCTGAGATTTCACTCTCTCTCTTTCTCTCTCTGCATGGATCACTGGACTGATGGAATTCAACACTTCTATCATGTAACCACTTTCATTCTTTCTTTACTTCTTTCATTCTTTATTTCTCTTTCTTTGCTTCTTTATTTTATTGCTTTCTTCCTCCTTTATCTTTATGTCCTTTCTTATTTATACCTTATCTTTATTTTGTTTTCTTGGCTTCCTTTTCCTTCTTTATTTTGCTTTCTTTCGCTGCTTCCGTCTTCCCTTCTTTTATTACTTCGCTTTCTTTCTTTGCTTCCTTCCTCCCTTTATTTTTCCATCCTTTATTTCATTATTTCATTTTTCCTTCCTTACGTTCCTTCTTTGTTTGCTTTCACATCCTTCCATCTTTGTTTCTTTAATTTTACCTTTCCTTCTTCATTTCGCTTTCTTTCATTGCTTCCTTCCTTCCTTCCTTCCTTCCTTTTTTTCTATCCCTCTTTTTTTCTTTCTTTGCTTCCTTCCTTGTTTCTTTTTTACATTCTTCCGTCTTCATTTTTTTTCTTTCTTTCTTTCCTTGCTTCCTTCTTCACTTTTTCTTTCTTTTTCCCTCCTTCGGTTTCTTTCTTTGCTTCCTTCCTTCCTTTATTTTTCCATCCTTTATTTCACTATTTCATTTTTCCTTCCTTACGTCCCTTCTTTGTTTGCTTTCACTCTTTTTCTTTTTCCATTTCGCTTTCTTTCTTTGCTTCCATCCTTGTTTCTTTATTTTTACATTCTTCCTTCTTTACTTCCTTGTTTTTTTCTTTTTTTCTTTCCTTCCCTTCTTCCTTATTAATTTAGCCGTATTTTCTTCTGTCTTCCTTACTTTCTTTATTCGCTTTCTTTGGTTGCTTCCTTCTTTCCTTGCTTCTTTCTTATTTCTTCCTTCCACCATTTTCCTCTTCCTCTTTCCCTCAGTTTGCGTTTATTCCATTCCTTCTTTTTTTATGCAGCTTTAAGTATGTATTTATTTATCTTTCCCTGCCTTTCTTTTGTGGCCCTCTGTTTCTTTATTTCTCTCCTTTTTTATTTCTCTTTCTGTATTCTCCTTCCTCCTTTTCTGTCCTTCTTTCATTCCTTCTTTCTTTCTCCATCTCCGCCGATATAACCGCTGCCACCCATTCGCTCAAATTACCTGTAAGTGAACAAAATGACCAGCACACACTGTTAAGTGTTAATGGTCACAGATGCATATCTGTGTGCCGGCAAATTAAAGCATTTTAAACAACAGCACAAGCCATTATGCTTATTATATTCAGACCATATTAAAAGCATTTCTGGGTAAAGCGTTGGGCGATTAATGAAGCAGAGGGGAAAGTTCAGACAGATTTGGTGAAAGGATGGAGTCAGCAGCACCGTGTGTGTTCTCAACGGCAGTAATCCAGATCTCCCAGAATTCAGCATGTACAGGAGCACGTTTCTTTTGGGGTTCACCGGATACTGACCTTAAAGACCCGGTTGCCCTTGTCACATATTTAACCTGTGCGTGTCAGCAAGGGAAACACAGAGGCCGCGCACAATGGGAACGTAATTAACTGTCAATTAGTCTCTGTTCTCATGTAGCTCACACATTTGCCATCTCTAGCACAGACAAACACTCATTACGTGCATTAGCTCCATGGGAAGTGTGACCCATCATGCATCGCTGACCTTCAGCGCCCACTGGGACATTCGCATGGGCATCTCTAAAGCAACGGTGACCATTACTACAGCAACCGCATCCATACGCATGCTGATTGTAAGATGGAGTAACATCACAAACACACACACAAGCAAAGACTGCACCTGGTGCTCGACGTCCCATAAGACAGAGAAAGATGATCCTGTGTTTTATATTGCTTTCTTTCTCTCTCGCACACGCTTTTGCCTCAAAGGGCAGAAAAAGTTGTTTAGCTGACTATGTCTTTTTGTAGTTGTACTTGCCAAGGAGGGAGGATATACAACAAAAACTACACAAAAAATACAGCCAAAGTTTGATTTGGGGTGTGTTTTCTGTGTTAAACGTCTATAATGACGAGTGTTTGCAATAGGTGTTCGCAGTCATTTAAAAGCTATTTATTATAGCTGAACCCATTTTGTTATCAGTATCGACCTGTAAACTTCAAATATGAACCCTTTATTGCCCACATTAGGAAAGCCATGTTAAACAGATCATATCATCAAGAATATAATATACATAGCTAAAATACTGTATCTTGAAATTCTAAACTTCCTTTCCAGTCCAAAGTGCGTCTATTGAATCCAAGCTGATAAAACAGCTCATTGTGCACTTTCGCAATTGTATGATGTAATACACATTATCTGGACATTAGAAACATGGCCCACCCAGTCACAGTGTGTGTCATACAGTCATACAGAAGATGTAGGATAGATGCTATAATTCTTAACCATAAAAATTTTATTTGAGCAAGGTCCCTGGTCATTTCTGATCTTAAGGGTTTGTGCCTCATATTTTAGCCTGAACTGCTCTCTGATCCTGTCAGAGGGTTGTGCGTTATTTGAGGAGTCTGTTATTGAATGATGAGGCAGTTAAAAACCATATTGGACTCCAGAGCAAAACCGGCGAGCACGTAATGCGGCAAAGCCCTGTATCTCATTTCACATGCGAAGATAATGTTTGTGCAGAAGTCTTACGTGTCACCATGCATAATTTTAAGGGTGAAATAGAGGGTGAAAATGGTCATAAAACTAAATTATGACAAAGGAAACTTGGTTGACATTTAAGTGGACCCCAGGGAAAAACAATCAAGAATGATTAGGTAACCTGATTCACTTTAGGTTAGTTTATTATTAAAGCTGCAGTCGCTAAGTTTTTTGGAAAAAAATATGTGGTTGAGAAAGTACATACAAAACGTGTTAAAATGGTAACATTTTTTTTGTTCTTTTTATTGCTGTATAGACCACTTCGCAAGATGTAAACACTGGTCCAGAAGCACTTCTGGTTTCATTTTTTTATCTTACATATTTAGGTAACTCTTACAGATATTCGTTTAACATTTTTTACGTTTATAAATGCTCTGTTGGTTGTATTGTTTTTTATACGTTTGTGTGGTTTTAAAAAACTGAAATGGGAAGTTCTTGTGGACTAGCGTTGAATCAGCGTTGTTTACTTTTTCCGAAGAGGTCAATAAGAACAACTTTGTGATACAATGGAAAGAAATAGGGCTGCAACTAACGATTATTTTGATAATCGATTAGTTGGGCGATTATTTTTTCGATTAATCGGATAAAATGTAATTGCATCTTTTGCTTATAATAAGTAAATCAGATATGGGAAAAGTATACCCAACTGAACTCATTAGCCTTCTCCCAAAATGTTGTGAATGTCTCCATAATTAACACAGCTGGTGAGTTGATTCATGTGTGTCATATTAGAAGCAACTGACAATAGTCTCTCCCAAACGTGGGAGCGAGGAGACGGTCGGCCAAGGAAATCATTTTTTTGTGCCATGAAAAGTGAGATAAATTTGTCATTCAAATGTAGTGAAGTACAGTAAAAAGTAAACAGAAAAAGTAATACTTAAGTACAAATACTCAAAAAGTGTACTTAAGTACAGTTCTCAAGTAAATGTACTTCGTTACCCACCTCTGAACTAAATAAACCACCAAATCAGGGTATTTAGCCTATTATGTACTTTGCAAAGTGCAAACGCCACAAATTGGGTTTTACTACTATAATCTTTAATTTTGTCATTTAAAACACCTCTCCCCTTTAAACTTTAAAACTGCGCAGCTTGAAGAGATGCATGCAAAACACGTCTGACTTTAAAACTACGCACCTCGCGCTGCACGGAGAGACACGTGTGACTTTAAAACTGCGCACCTCGCGCAGCACGGAGAGACACGTGTGACTTTAAAACTGCGCACCTCGCGCTGCACGGAGAGACTTTAAAACTGCGCACCTCGCGCTGCACTGAGAGACACATGTGACTTTAAAACTGCGCAGCACGGAGAGACACGTGTGACTTTTAAACTGCGCATCTCGCGCTGCACGAAGAGACGCATCCAAGGAGAACCACATCTGACTTTAAAACTGCGCAGCTCATGCTGCACGGAGAGACACATCTAAAACGGTAATTTTAAAAGGGAAGAAGATGCGCTTGATTTATAATGGCGCAGCTCGCAAGTGACGTCACAGACCAACTAATCGATAATGAAATTCGTTGACAACGAATTTCATTATCGATTATTATCGATTTTATCGATTAGTTGTTGCAGCACTAGAAAGAAATGAATCACAGAGTGTTTAATTAGTTACATATTTGTTATGATCAGGGCTGTACATTAACATATTTTTGCACATAGCACTGGTGCTACAGAGGTTTGAAGTTTTATAGCACAGGCCAAACTGTTGTAGCACAAGTATAAAACGTTTGTTGTCAACATTAAAAAAATATGCAAGTACATTTCATAACATGAATAGGCAGGTAACTGACAAATGACATTTATGTTACCTACAGATGGATAAATTAGGGCCATATAATATTTTGTTCACCTAAATTTGTTTACATTTTTCTAAGTTCTGCGTTTTTCTTTTTTACTGTACAATATTGGTATATTTGTCCACATAAAATACTGTAGTATACTATAGTAGCTGCTTACTATAGTAAACTGCAGTAAAATTCCTAGATACTACGGTGTTTTTAAACCTTACTAGAGTAACTACAGTGTTTTCTACAGTCTATCAATTTCCAACAGGGGCACTACAATTTTCTATAGCAAATACTATAGTACACTTCAGTATTTTTTCATCTGAGTGTTCAAGTTAACCGGACTTTTATACTATATTGACAGGTCGTCGGGAAGACGCTTGAGGTTTAGTGTGTGTTTCACGATAGCTTTATTCAAACAGTAAAATGCTCATGAAATTATGCAACTCTGGACATGAAGATCATGTTAATATCCTCAGACAGTGCAGACGCAGACAAATCCATGAGCATCAAAAGTGTAGCACGATAAACTATGCAGCTCATTCACTCAGACACACATAACAGCCAGATGACATATTTAAATAGCAGGATTCCGCATTAGCGAGTCCGCATCTAAGTATATGGACTCAATGCAGCCGGAAAACTTGCATAATAGACTAAATTTAAGTAATATAGAGGTGCGCCATTGACACAAAAACAAGCACGACGACAAACGCCCTTCACACTAACACGCAGCTCTGTTTAATGCACCTGTCATACACTGTAATACACTGTAATACACCTGTAATACACTGGCTAATTTACTCTTAGCACTCTTACTCTTTTTGTAGCTACAGCACTGATTGTTATGTCTAAATATTACTTGCCAATGTCAAAAAATTAATATTTAACACAACAAAGATGAATGGCAGAAAACAACTTTATAACATGAAACATCAGTCTAACAGGCTAAACTAAATATTTGCTATGAACGAATAGAGCAGAATTTGCCCTATAGTCTAACTTTATACTTACGAAATACTTTTTTCCTACTTTGAACTTCCAAAAGAGAGCTAAAGTGTTAAAGATGTTTGGATGGCCGAATATTGAATTGGTATTCATCAGCAGTTTGCAATGGAAGCCAAATTCCTCTCATGTTACAAAGCAGCTAAAATCATCCATTCGGTTTTCATTTTTTTGTGTGTGTTAGAGGGGACGTTTATATCAGGCATCTAACACACACACACACACACACACGCACACACACACACACACACACACACACACACAGAGCTCTATGTGATATTTGACCTCTCTCGCCCCAGAGCGACCACAATGAAATGAAGCCACTAATTTTCATACTTGGCTGTGGCCTGAGAGACAGTTATGGTGAGAGGTTACAAAAAGACACACAAAACACACACACACTCATCGTTTTGGTGCAGCGGTTTGGTCAGAATTACTTCAAAGTTGGACCGTCCCAAATCAGAATCATATGTTGCTGACACAGCCTTATGCAAAAATACACACAGTACCAAAATCAAACAAACACACACACACACACACACACACACACACACACACACACGGAAGAGAAGCTGACCCGAAACAACCTTTAATTTATCTTCCTAATCCTGCAAACATCTCAGAAACCATTAGAGCCTTTCAGGCAGCCTCACACATCTACTCATCTGGTCATCAGGTCCATTTCATGCAGTGATAATCACAAAATCTTCTGACTGCTTGCCACTTTTTTTTGCTCCCCCAAACCCGCTTATTCCATTTCCATCATATTTAGCACTCCCTCGACTGTATGACGGTACTGTTTCCATTGTCATGCTTTTCAGATCAACCTCTTACACACACACACACACACACACAAACACGTCTATTTTGACAATTTGATATCTTTCAGCAAAATACTTTATGGAGGGAAAACCTTGATGAATGAGAAAAGGGATGTCAACCAATATTAATGCTTTTCATCTGTGGTTTCTGAATCGATAAAAAATAAATAAATAAAATTGTGGGGGCAGCCGAAGCTGATCTCTTTCAGAATACATTTTAAGATTAGGTCTCTAACATTCTTCAGAAATGCATCTAAAAGGATCCATTGCAAACATGGAGCTCTTTATAAACACACACAAGAGTGAATAAGATGATCAGACAAGGACAGAGTTGTTCTGGAACAAATACTGGAATTAAATCTTCTAAAAGTTCGAGAATTCTCAGAATAACTCTTCACAATTAGAAACGGAGACAGAATCTGACCGAGGACAGACTCTGTGACCCCATTCCAGAGGGAAATCTTTAAACCATAAAAAATATGCCCAGCTAAACCTGTGAATCAGAGCAATGTAAAGGGGAAACATGTTTCTATTATTCATCTTAATTTATTTATTTAGCAAACAGGTTTTACTGTAAAAGCAAAAATGTAAAAGACGGTAAAGCGTGAATGTTAAATTAAAATTCGTTCTGTGGTTATAGTGACGAGCAACAGAAAAGAATGTGAATAAAGAACAGATTTTTTTTGACAAAGTGAGAAGTATAAACATTCCGGGTTGTGGGGGTCTGGACACATCGCAGGTCAAACCTGAACCTGCATTACCCTTATGAGCACCACAGCACAATGTGTCTGAAGCATTTGTGCCAACAGCTGTGCCACGGGTCGACAAAAGAAAGTGAACATGTATGGCTCGAACGCTGGGACAGAGCTGTGTAAGCAGACTCAGCTTAGTTCAAAGAACTTGTGCAGACAGACTGAAGACCACTTGACACATAGTTACACGGATAAACCAGAGGAGATTTCAGTGCTTGGATTGGCCTCTGGATTGGCCTCTGGAGTCAATGCTCTGAACCTCTTTAGCGACAAGTCTACAGATTGACTTCATGATGAATGACCAGATAATTCATCTGCTTATATTGTAACCTGACCTGAATGGTAGTATAAACTAAGTGATAATTGAATAGTACAAGAAGCCAAAATTTAGTTTTGCGTTTGCGTATGGCAGTTGCCATACCCTAGCATTCGGACAAAACAGTGGAAACAAAGTGTGCATATTGATGCTCATTACAGGTTAATCAAAATATTTTTTGAGAACTGTATATTTTTAGCATGGGCGTCGGAAGCGTTTATATTTTAGAGTGTGAAAATGACACTGAGTCATCAACAGCTTCAATGGTGTAGTGGGTAAGACGCATGACTAGTAATTTTTTATCGCATTGCATGTTCGAATCCACCTTTAGCTTGTCTACATTTTCACATCACATATTAGATCATACAGGCATTTAAAAAATGCCTAACAGGTATTTAATAATAAAGTGTATGGTAAGGTAAGTAGGGAGGTCTTTATTATCGACATATGCCAATAAATTGGCAATTATTATTTTTTAGTTTAACATTCACATAACAATCTCATCTGCCCAAACCAGATGTATAAATATTGCAAGATGAATAATATTTGTTACATTATCTGTGACTAATTCAAAAATGTACTCCATGTGCCAGGGTTGCGCAGTCGCAGTTTACTGCACTAAATATCCGCGCGTCTTTTGGATTAACGTTACCTGTGTTTTCATTTGGATGAACTTGTCACAGATTGTGCACTGCTTCAACCTCGCCACTACTTGTGCAATAAACTTCACTGCGACAAGGTAATACATGTTTAATTTTTAATCCTGTTTGCTGTTAATTTCATGTTTGGCCTATATTTGAGACTCGTACCCGATTAAGTTGTCGTTGGTGATTTTTTCTGTGGGTTTGAAGCGATTGTCGCACACAGTATAAAAGGCAGACGGTTTAGTAGATATTTTAACGATATGAGGGTAGGGTTTGTTATCTGTAAGTCTTTATGCATGTTTGTGCGTTCATTAAGTTTCGTGGATTTTTTGTACACGTTTTGTTTAGATATGATGTGGTATAATTCATGATTCCGTTACTTTGGAATGTCGTTGTTGTAATTTTGTCACATCCTAGGTTTTGGTGAAACACCGCCACTGATTCAAACATAAGCCCATCATTAACGTGAAGTCCAGTACCTATTCATAAAGTAAACATGTTTTTAGCATCTTGCCCTATGAGCATTGACTTGCCCCATTGACTTACTTTGGTTTTGTGTCTATGCAATAGAAGTGAACAGGTACCGCCGTTGTTCGGTTACCAGCGTTCTTCAAAATAGCTTCTTTTATGTTCTGCAGACTAAAGACAGTTATACAGGTTTAAAAGGACGAAAGGGTGAGTAAATGATGACAGAATTTTCATTTTTGTGTAAACTATCCCTTTAAAAACAATTAGAAACTTTAAAAACCCTTTGCAATCTGTTCTATTCTGCCGAGTCTTACTGCAGACTTTCTCAATATACTGTACGTCCAGATCAGGAGGAACAGATAATTGCATTAAAGTTTCATTATGTTATTTTTTTACATAATTAATCGCGCTAGATTAAAATGTTAAATTGACAGCTCGAGCAAATTGACAAGTAATTTGAAAATGCAGATGAAGCCGAATCTGGTGAACTAGACAAAAATCAAACAGCTCTGCAGTTTTTTCTAAAACAGACTTGAGAGGTGATTGGGTACAACGTGGGTGGCATGATGATATGACGACTGGTGAGATTCAGCAGTGTTGCAGAACTCAGCACAGACGCAACATTTAAAGGATAGAGGAAAGACACAGCGGCAGAGAAACAACACACAGAAAGAGGCAAATATAGTGACAGGAGAAAAGGCAGATTCCGGCGTGTAGAAAAACATGTACGGTACAGCAACTGAACAAGCGTTTTCAAGCTTGACAGACAGGCTGAAGGTGGGTAGGAGGGGTGACGCATAATGATTTGTCAGTTTTAGGGCATGTTACACGCATCCTGCGGCGTGTGACAGAAGCAACAGCGCAGCTGCACCAGCAGCCTCATGATGGTTCACTTCTGCTACATAACAACTGCAACTACATTCAAAAAACACAAGGATTTCTGGATAACCACATTAAAGATTTCTTTTAGTAACGGCCGTAATTATAAAATGTTTTTTTAGGGTTAGGCCGTTAAATATTAGTACTAATCTGATTATCGTGACATCTAATTTACATGAGGAGGTCTGTCACATTTATACCCAAATGGTTATAAATCTACATGGAGTAGAACCCAAACTCTAAAGTGTAGCAATAAACTGCTTAATTCATCTGGATTTAGTCAGATGAACTGAATAGAAAGTTTGTGTGCCTGTAACTGTGTGTGTGTGTGTGTGTGTGTGTGTGTGTGTGTAGCTTGCATCAAGCCCAACAGACTTCTTTTATCAAAAAATGGCTAAGTAGTGCATTTCATTCCAGTCTATTTGTGTGGCTTCATAAAAGCCTGCATTGCAAAAAGACTGCATGGATAATATTTTACATTTCATTTTTGAAGTCTTTTCTACGATTTGTGACAAAAATATCCTTGGTGTAAAGACTGCGTGCAACTAAACTGCATAGTAGATACAGTATGTGTGAAACAGGCCTGCTAGAGTTGCCAGATGTTCCGCAATCAGCATTAAAATCAAAATGTTATGTGCTTAACACACATTAAAATACACATATTTTATATTTAAAAACACTTTTAATTGAGAGAGGCTGTAATGATAACAAAAATGTAATGTTATAAATAAAACATGTCATAAACTCTTACCGCAAGCAATGCAACCAAACTAGAAAAAAGACAGACAAACCGAGGTAAAAAAACGACACAGTACAATTCTTTGCTTGTATTTTAACTTGGGGAATTTTGAGAGGGTAATTAGTTCAACATGCTTTCGTTGAAAAGTCTGTGTTTTTGTGTGTTTTAAAAGGATTCTAGTTAGTGGTCAGTTTAGATGACTGGAAACATCTTGCTTACATTAAACACACACACACACACACACAAGCTGAAGGTTTATATTAAACTGCATCTATACCGATGCCAAACTACGATCAGTTCAGTAACTCACTGTATGTAAACAATGTAAGTGCACAACAATGCGACATACCAAAAGCGCACAGTTGGAAACACTGTCTGAGGAGCTTTTCCTGAAGAGATATAGATGTGTGTGAGTGTGTGAAACCGTCGTTTCTTGTTGAGTTATTAACTCAGATAACCAGTGAAAACAAGATGACCAGACAAAAATCGGTGAACCAAAACATACGCTTTTCAGCAAAATTAGTTTAACCAGACTCATCCTGTTTACCAGAGCAAGATAAAGGAACGGGTTGCTAGGGAGTCTCTCTCTGTATGTATGCGTGTGTGTGTTTTACTGGATCTAATAGCAGCCCCGCTGGTTGCTGGGAGTGTAGTGGCGATGGGTCAGTAAAGGTGAAGTGGATTATGGGACATGTCTGGGCGTCATGGCCAAGAGACCGAAAACTCAGTGAGGCAAGACAACCAATGACACATGCCTGACTGAAACTGTCCTCCCTCTCTCGCTCTCTCTCTCTCTCCTTGGGGAGGGAGTTAAAAAAAGCGAGAGAAATAAAGGAGCTGCTCACAGTGAGCGATAGAGAAAGGCAGGGAGAGAGAATGTGTTACATTTCCCATGCTGTTCCCTGCTGTCTGCATCTCATATTCTAATGGTTTAGCCTGCATTATACTGCACTGTAAAGACGTTTCAAATGATTTCAATTTGCCATTAATGATTAATTAGGGCTTCTTTGTTATTATCTTCTTAGACGTATTTGTCAGGGTATGAAATGATTTACATTATTACAACCGACAAGCAAAGATTTATCGAGAAAAGCATGAAAGATACTAAGCCAAAAATAATAATATAAGATTAACTGTATGTATGTAAAGTATAGAAGTGATTCGAATTTTTAAGGAATGTATCATCAATCTAACAAAGATCAGAGTGTTGCTACTTTTTGTGTCTGGAATATCAGTCGGGCTCACCGAGAATATCTTTAACAAAAGCTTGATTTACCATTTCACAGATACACACATCCTCCCACTAAATCTACTCTTTACAAGCAGCTTTCTGCATTGTTAGGTTTCATTTAAACATTATGATTGTTAAGCAATTTTCCACAATGGGACTGTTGGCTGTTCCCTGCAATGTAGTGAATTCATGTTTAATTATCCATATGGGCCGTTTGGTCCCAATACATACATAGCAATTTCACACAAACGCATTCATACACCAATCTACGCAGAGAAGCTGGAGTTACTTACAGGTGATGTAATAGTTTGTGAAACGCTTGAACTCGAGGCCCATGTAGTTGGGACTGAACTCCTGGAACTTGATGGTGAATTTGATGTCTTTCTCTGGCTTGTTGCACGTCACCAGGACATTTGGGTCCAGTATAGTGCTGCAGGACTCCGCCTGCTCTTTCTTCACCAAGTAGAGTTTATAAAACTCATACGGCCGCCCCATGTCCCCCTTGGGGCAGATAATGTCCAGTTTATCCCCAATCTCTGGGTAGATCACCAAGCCCTTCCCAGACACAAACCTGCAACACAAAACGTACAAAGTTACAATAAATCACACACACTCCATCAGAGTCTGACTGTCGGTAAAATCCGCATCCCTCCGGTGCTCACGCTCACGAGCAGAAAAAACTTGGGTTCAAACACCCCCCCAGACTGCCAAAACTCTCCGCAAACCACTCCAGAGGGACTATCACCATTCCTTTTCCCTCGAAATAACATATTTTGAAATAAAAAACAATCTCAAATAAAGAAAGAAAGAGACTGAAGGAAGATGCAGAAATGCGGCGCATGGCGAGTTCTGCTGACTTCGATTTATCGAACGGGGAAAGGCAAGAATCTCACGTCATTTATTAAAATGTATAATTTATTGTACGCCGCACACATATTTATGTCCGATTCTTTCTCAGAAATACTGATTTGTGTGTGTGTTATTGTGCACATCAGTAGGCGTCTGTAAGGGGATATAGTTGCAACCTTTACACATTTTACTGCTAACCACAGACACACAACACACACACACTCAAGAACAAATGCAAACACACAGACCTCTCCTAAAACTATAAACACATACGCACAGACAAACACACACACACAAACATACACAAAAAATCCTTTAATAAGACTACAAGCAACATAGACACAGAGCGAACACACACACACACACCCTATAATCAAAGAAAAACACACATATACTGAAGAAATGCACCCACATACTGAAGAAATGCAGCTTAGGGAAATGTTGCGTTGTCTTGATATATGGTCCAGATCAAGCTTAAAATATTGGTTCTGTTGTTGATGATAATGTAATTCTAATGCTTTGACGCTGTTTGCTCCCGGCTGTTCACTGCTTTAACAGTACAAAAAATCCTTCACAGATGAATTAGTACCAAAAACGTTTTACTGGTGCATGGACTTCAGTCGCTATTACTAAAGGTGTGTGAGGTGTATAGAGTACTGACTCTCAGTATTGAGAATTATGACATGAGGATTAACGCCACTGAGGAGCACAATTGTGTTCTCAGTGAGATAAACAATGAGAAAGAACAGACAAGTTTAAATAAAAACAGGCACACATACAACATAGGGTTCACGTGCTCTTAGTCTTAAGTAAACAACTTTAAAATTACACCGTGAACTTGTTTCTAGAAAGAGACTATTAAAATGACTTTCGTTGATCTAACCGAATTTATTCAGGTTGATACAGAAAAACAATATTAGATAAATGAATACAAGAAAATTTGTCGTTTACACTTTACAATAAGGTTTTATTTGTTAACATTGCTAAATGCATTAGCTAACATGAACTAACAATGAGCAATAGTTTTTCAGCATTTCTTAATGTTGGTTAATACTAATGCAATTAATCATGTTAGTTAATCGTGCATTATCGTGCAGATATGACTTCTAATCATTAAAAAAATGTAAATGCTGAAATAACCATGAAAAAAAAATGCTTCGGAAGTATTGTTCATGTTAGCTAATGCATTAACTAATGTTAACAAATACAGCAAATAGAATCAGTCAGATGTTAAAACATTAAACAAATTTTTTTACATTGTAAAAAAAGTCTGCAAAAATGCAAACTGAAATGAAAAACAAACCGGAGCGAACAGTAACCGGCACATAGAATTCAGGCGGGTCATTTAACGTCCTCACTAGTCAGTGTCCCAGACAATGAGTAAATATGAGAGCTTAATGACTTCAGGCCGATCTCACAGCGCTTCATGAAAGCCGATCTGAGGCATTCACACGCCGAACCAGAGAGCGTCCGTGTGTGCCCGTGAGAGAACGAGACATTTGCATGACTGAAGGGCTTCTCCAGGGTTAAACTCTTTGTGTGACATTTGCCTTCTACGTCTGCGGCCTCTTCTCTGTTTCTGTCTGTCGTGCCTTTATCCCTCTGTTTCTAGATCTTTCTTTTCATCCCTCTCTTTTTTCCTCATCAATGAAGATGTCAAACTCGTGCCCTTCTTCTGACGGCTGCCTATGACTGAACAAATCAGAAACAGAGAGAGAAACCGGGGCGAGGAGAAGGAAGAATCTGACCTTCTCAACTCTGAACAAAAGACTTCATCGCTTCCTGTCAAATCAGCAGCTGCTGCAAAAGTGTGAATCTCGGAAACAGGACCTGTGGGGGGAATGCGTGTGCGGTTGGTGGACGGAGGATTAATAATAGGTAGCCCGCTCCCTAAAATACACAAACATACACATTGCTGATTTTGACATGGCTGGAAAAAGAATTTAGAGAACCGCTCGTGTTCCTGCAGAGATTTGTGTCAGTCTGTGTGTGAAGGTGTCATATTAATATGTTTTGTGTGTTTGTAGGGCAGGTGAGACAAAAACTGTTGAACCCTCTAAAGGCTTTCAAATAACTGTATAATTACTTTGGGTTATACTTTATAATATTAAATAATTACTTTTATGATGAGTCATTATAAGTTATTAACAACAACCATTATGTAGCACTTAACAGATCAATAGTTCAGGGACGTTCAGATCTGAATATATAAAAAATAAATGAAGACAAAGTTCAATGTTTTTTTTGTTGTTTTTTTAAGAAAGAAGTTTGTCATTTACATATCCCCAGCATCACAAATGAAACTGCAAAAACCTGTTCGTAAACAGGTTTCCTCAACAGTCTGCCATTGGGCAGACAAACCGATAATCCCACCCAAAACTCATGACTTGAAACAATATTATGGGTAAATATATGGTTTGTTGTCAGGCTGGTTTGGTTGCACCAAAAAACGACTGTGCCACACAGCCACAACGTTTACACTTTTCAGGAAAATCTTTTAAACGGTCAAGAGTTATAATAAACTAGGGAAAGTATTTTATAACAAGAAAAAAAATCACATACTTGGTCTGCGCTAATGACCCGTTAAGCAGTACATGTAATAATCTCATTAATGTTATTAATGAAAGTGACTTGTGTTACGTGACTCTGTGTTATCAGACGTAATTAAGGAACGTGGTCAGAATAACTGAATTTTAGCAGGACCGAGCTGAGATAATAAACAACTTTGGCATAATTTCCTGCTTAAAACTGAATTCATTCAGTATCGCATGGAGTGGAGGAGATGTCTTAATTTTAATTGTAATTATTCACACACACACACACACACACACACACACACACACACACACACACACACACACACACACTCAATAAGAGGCCTCCTCGGTTTTTTTAAACAAGTGAACACGGGATTAGACCAGGACTGAATGGCACCAATTAAATACTGAATACAGCAGCCATGCAAAGAAATCAGTCTCATTCACGAGAAAGAGAGAGAGAGAGAGAGAGAGAGAGAGACCTTCTACACATAAGCGCCTAAATTCTAAGAGGGTCTGTAATCACGTATCTTGCCATTTCATCTAACATCTACAATAGACTGACAATGGCAGCACTTTTATATACACATCACACACAACTTGTTTAAATAATTTAATCACTGGAATCTTTAGTTTTATATTTGGTATGAAATAAATCCTTGTGAGACCAAATGGAAAATGCAGTCACCTATCTCTCTCGCTCTCTCTCTCTCTCTCTGTCTGTCTGTCTGAATGGACACAAACCCACACACACTCAATGTGGAGACGCCGGGTGTATGTATAGAGTGCGTTGGTCATGTGATTGTCCACTCTCAAGGCAGAGCTCCTACAAGTGGCTCTTTGTGTAAGAGAGAGAGAGTGTTGGAGAGAGAGAGCAACAGCTTACACATATCCCACTCACAATAACAACAGCACACAAACTCACACACTAAAAAAAAACACAGAGCCTTGGGCATCTTGTTGAGAATCAGAGACATGAGTGAATAGATTCTAGAGATCAGGAATCTCCATAGCGGAAAACCCCCCACCACAACCCACAGGATTTCTCACACGCGCTTACCTAGTCAAATAGGAACCTACCATAGGTTTTCATGGTCTAAAACTAAAACTAATCTGTCCAAACTACACCTTTTTAATAAAATGAAAACTTTTAAAAAAGTTTTCAACAATGTCCTCACAAGCGTGTCATATTTAGATAACTTCTATTCATAATTTAGGCAAATTTGTCCCTTAATTTTAGATAGGTTAAAACCACTCATATCCCTACATTGCTTTCATTAACAAAGATAAATATGTTATATGGTTCATAATAATATATTCTGCATAAAATCCTTATTGGAACATATAGGCTAATCCTTCCATGTCCCATTTGACATAAAAACAGAAAGAAGAGGTTTTTTTGTCTAAGGGCAATAGTGCACCAGATTTAATCTCCGTCAGCTTTGGTGGGATATGGTGACTCTCCTTCACACAAACAGACAGACATACATTCTTTCATTTCATTCGTTTCCTGTTCTCTTTTTAGCTACCCTTTTTCAATGATATTACTTTCATCAGTTCAAAGACAAGCTAAAGGTCAAGGTATACAGTTCCCAACTAAACTCAAGATCTGCAAATATAGCATGTTAACACGTTGAGTTCTTAAGAAGTTTTGCATTTCTGTTTAGAAGTGTCATAACATTTCCATGTGCCCTGATCCCAATGGAGGAGTCACAGAACCACAGAAAAGACTATTACTATATTAACTTTGTTGTGTTAGCAGTACCATTGGTGGTTGGTTTATTGTTTCAATTGAATTTCAGTACAGTTTTAATTATGACATCTGAGGCCCTGTCCACACGAATGCGGGTATTTTCTATGCGGTTTGGCCGTTCGTCCACACGCAAACACAGTACCCGGTCACTGAAACCGAACGTTTTTGAAAAAGTAAATATCTAGTATTCAGTGTTGTCGTGTAGACGGTGAAACCCGAGATTTGGCGTATGATGTTGGAATGCATGCCGCTATCTCTTTTGTTTGACGTCAGATTACAGACTTCTGACTGGCCAACACGGTTTTATGGTTATATCGCCACCTGTTGGTTTGGCATGCTTTTGACAGCGCTTTATAGCGTGTTTTTGCATTTCTGTGTGGACGCGTTTTTTTTTTTAAACGAAGAAGGAAAAACTCAGTTTATAAAAATACCAGTGTACATGTGGACTAGGCCTGAGAGTTTCACATAAAGCTTAACTTGTGTGTGGACAGACATCTTAAATTTGTTCCGCTCTGGCAAAACAACTTTAGCCATCAAGATTTTATAAACTCTGTAGTCATATGAAAGAAAGAAAATGAAAAACTTATTTGACCTACAGCTAATTATAATCGAAGGATTAAAATATTATTTAAAAATATTTCAATTTTAAATGTTACAAACTTTAGTTGCTTATTCTATTACCAATACCAAAGGTCACCCAACACCCAATAATAGGAATAGCATAACAATGTATATCATGAACATTTCATAATTTAAATAAATATTTAAAATGTTAAATACTTTGTTTTTCTACATATGTTTTTCTTCCAGAACCTAATTCTTTGTATGTTTTACGCTACGACGTGTTTGTGATCCTCACTTTTTGTGCTAGAAAAATACTGTTGCATGTCTAAACTAAATGCAATTATATTAAATGTATATGTGTTTGAGATGTAGTTTAAAAGTAATTGGCATCCTTAACTAGCTTTAATGACTTATCTGCTTTCTTTAGTGTGTTACTGACCTAAAGAGTAGCAAACTACTTTTTTTAAATTGTTCGCTTGACTGTGGTTTAAAACTAGGCAAACAGTTTCAAAGTAGCTTCCCACATTGGTGTTGCTTTTTGTCTTCTAACTTGTAATGGGTATAAAATGTTTGACATTTTTTAGCGTGGGTGGAAACACCTCAAACCAATTTTTGTATTTCTCAATAGTAACCGATCACTAATGGCATAATAATTCGCATTTAATTGTATGGGTGCATTACTTAAGTTAATAGCATTAATTAATAACACTTAAATCCAACTTCTTGTGCTTCGCATGAACTGACACTGTAGTAACTGTTGCCATCACAGAAAACATATATATATTTAGGGTGTAAAAGAAAAACATTTACACCTAGAAATGGTCAAATTTACTCAGTCTCTCTGTCTGTCTGTCTGTCTGTCTGTCTGTCTGTCTGTCTCTCTCTCTCGCTCTTGTCTTTCTCACACACACACACACACTCACATATTTGCTCTCCCACTCACTGTCACGAGTATTGTGTTTGTCTGAGTGTGAGATGAAAGGTATAAATTCCACCAGAGCTCCTCTAGGATACCACTGTTACACACACACATCTGTGTCTTCACTTTGTGTGAGTGTGTGCAACTCACAGGTCATAATGTAGAAACAGTTTCTGTGTGTTTTCTTTCTCACAGACACTCACATTACAAAGCAATTAAAGCCACTGCAAACACGCACACACACACACTCACACACATATATACACACACACAAACAAGTTATACTTGGCTGACAGCTCAGCCTGAAATGCCTGAGAGAAAATAGCAGAAGACATCACACACACAAACACACGTAAAAAAAAATGCAATTGTGCTAATAGCAATATCTATGCAGAGCAGGTTATCTATTACACATCAATGACAGATGATTACACCTATGAGAAACATAATACAAGAGACAGAAAGACGGGGAAATAAATACAAAGAAAAAGGAAAGAGAGACTCTTGGGAATCAAAACAAACAGGCGAACAATGACAAAGTTGTCATTAGACACTAGACATCTCTGTCATCACACTTGTGTGTGTGTGTGTGTGTGTGTGTGTGTGTGTGTGTGTGTGTGTGTGTGTGTGTGTGTGTGTTTCAGCTTGTCTGTCATGGTAATCTGGACTAGAATAAGTGTAGAAATCCATGCCCTCATTTGTTTTTCTAACATAAACAGAAACGTGTTGACACCAGTTGAAAGCAAAACATAAATTGGCTGATTTAAGGTTTTATGAACCTTTTAAACAGTGAGAATCACTTATAAAAAAAAGTTTGTTATATTTCACTCTGATTGCGAGACCATTTTTAAATATTTGGCCGTCACAAGTATTGCCAAATCTGACCTCACACACACTCACACTCACACTCACACTCACACAGTCACTCTGTGTGGACATATTGTAAAAAAGCAGCAACACTTTGAAACACACACTTTTCTCTGATTCTTTGTGAACTACTCGTGTGTGTGTTTGAGAGAGTTGAGTGTGTTTTCTGCATTGTTTGATAATTAGATTTTCCATTTGTTCTGTCCAGCTGCAGGCAGAGATCACCGTCTCACCAATAATGGCTCTAAACTCCTTCTCCCCTCCATTTTAAATAATAATGAGACTTTAAAATGGCTGATGCAGACATATCCCTAAAAGCAGCTTTCCACAGTTCCCAGATCAGTAAACAGGCTTTTAGCCTGATGTATCCGTGGGCATCCCGGGCCTCATATTTGAGTGTTTTCAACCAAACCAAACATCAGCGAGGAGAATTTGATCTCCCAGTGTGTGCTGAGGAGCAGGTCTTCTAATGGCAGGTACCCTAAGCAGCTTAAAACCGCTGCGTGCTAGATTTGTTCTCAGGTCAGTTAAAGTCAATAAAGGTTATTGTGATTTGGTCCTACATGCAGAGATGACTGAGCTCAGATCAGCTGGAGATGAAAGCGCATTGGAGACTTCAGCTTCTCCGATGCTTTATGGCAGCATTTAGCTGACTGAAAGCGTGACCATTTCTCCGGACACACACACACGGGCAAGAAATGATGGGTTTAGTGAGTGTGATGGTTTGAGCTGTCGACTGGAAAGTGGATAAAAAGGATGGTGCAGCTTTGAACTCTAAGAGTGTGACTGATTGCCCACTGTGTGTGTGTGTGTGTGTGTGTGTGTGCGTGTGTGTGTGTTTGTCTCTATACCGAGCAGTTTCTCCGTTGCTTGACTCGCAATGCCTCTTTTTGTTCATGGGAGCATAAATGTGTTAAGTGTAGATATTTACTCTCAATCCCTCAGTGTGTACCGTTATGCGCAGTCCATACATAAAGTAAACATTAGAGTGTAAGTGCGCACAAACAGAGGTGTAGAAAACAACAGATCGCAAACCTCTCTTTACAATGAACGATAAACGTTTCCCACCTCACACCCCTGTGTTTGTTGTGTGTGTATCTGTGACAGGCCCAAATATCCAAAGTCGCTTTACAAGGAGAACTGCAGCAGTTCTACAAAGGAAAGCATGTTTGTTTGTGTTGTTATGGAGAGACAGATTATAGTCATGTCTTGCATGAAATAGATTTACTTGAAAATGTAGTGCCTCTGTTCTTTAAAAAGAAAAATGGAGACACTAGTGTTTAACATCTGGGGTTTACTTGACGTTTTTGAGTCTAACTAGATATTTACATAATGAGTGATCAAAAGATGGAGGAAACAAAAGTGGCTCTAACAGCGAGCAATAAAGTTTTTCTTAATTTCATCATTTTTGTTTATGTTACTTAATATCAATACAGTGCAGTTTATGTTTATTCACTGTGCATTAACTAATGTTAAAAGGTACAACTTTTGAATTTAAAATTGGTAAATGTTACATTTAGATGATCTAAGATTAAAAATGCTTTATTTTAAATATTGTTCTTAGTTCGTTAGGGATGTAAAGATTCACTGTGAGCCGGTTGAAAATTGATTATAATATGTGACGATTCTTGTAGGTTGAGGTGTTAAATGAATCGCAATACATGTTTTGAACAGCAGGGGCCGCTGTATTTACTGCAAACTTGGAAAACGTGGATATGCTGATATTTCTTAAGTGTAAAAAATGCAAGAAAAGCAAAGACAAAGTCTTAGTTTGTTTATATTAAAGAGACTTTTGAATTATTCATTTTTTTCTTTGATTTGGAATTTGTTTCAAAATTGCACTTTAGTTTTGTTATTTGACATAAAATATATTTTTATGTTACAAAGAAATGTGCTGCATTTGAGAAATAATAAAAGGGCATTTGTCTAAACTCATTAAAAATAAATCGTGAATAAATCGTATCATGAGATCAGTATTGTGAATCGCATCGCATCACATCGTGAGCTGAGTGAATCGTTACATCCCTATTGTTCGTGTTATTTCATAATGTTAACAAATACAACCTTATTGTAAAGGTTTAACAAGATCGCTATAGTGGCTTTTTCTGCACTTATTTTGTGTCTTTCTTCACTTCAGAAGATTCTGTCACTTCAGAAGATTCTGGGTGTTGTAGGGAGTGGGGGGGCTTGTTGGTTGTGGTTCGGGGCGTTTCATTTGTTGGGACTGTGTGGGTCTGGTCTGGTCTGGTTGGTCTTGTTTTGTGGTCGATGTCGGACAACAGAGGAATAAAGTTAATTATGCCATTACTACTTTTCCCTGGTTGTTCCTCTGTTGTCTGTTGTTGATCGCGGAATGGGACCGGGTTGGACCTGCACGGTTTCGGCGGGTGGGGCTTCCTGGGTCGCGCGTGGGCTCTCCCTGTTCTTTGTGGACGTTGCTCGGTGGCTTTTGGTTGGGGTCACTGAGTGCAGCTATGACACGTCAGAGGAGATCTGGCCCTCCCGGCTGAGCCTGGTTTCTCCCAAGGTTTTTTTTTCTCCATTATTCATCATTGGAGTTTGGGTTCCTCGCCACAGCAGAGCAGTGTTGGCTTGCTCACCGGGAGACTGCACTTATTTATTCATTTATTTATTAGATATTATTTATTATAATGATCTTGCTTGGTCTATAAACACCATGCACTGTGCTGTGTTTTACATTTCTGTGTTTTTCTTATTTGCTCCTGTAAAGCTGCTTTGGAACAATGCACATTGTGAAAAGCGCTATATAAATAAAATTGAATTGAATTGTCAAAGTGTCAGAAAACTTCAGGTATTACCATGTCTGAATGACACAAAACAAACGTGAATTCAATTACAATATCCATAAATCACGATCATATTATATTCATAACCAAACAATATCCTTTGCGATAAAGCAAAGAAGATACAAATTTCCCAGGGTACAGTGATGTTATCAGATTGTACTTTGATAAATACCATTATCATCAAGTCTGTGAAATCCTCTAAAAACCTGTCTGTTCAAGCACACACACACGCGCACACAAACACACACAAACGTCTGGTTTACTATCTCCGTGGGGACAGTCCATAGGCGTAATGTTTTTTATACTGTACAAACTGTATATTCTATCCCCTATCCCTAACCCAACCCCTAAACCTAAAGATCATAGAAAACTTTTTGCATTTTTAGATTTTTAAAAAATATTGTTCTGTACAATTTATAAGCTTTTTCTGCCCGTGGGGACCTCAATTTTGGTCCCCACGGTGACACGAGTCCCCATGTGTTGGTGTGCATTCAGGTTTAGGTCCCCACCGGGATATACAAACATGAACACAAACACACATACACACACACACAGCTATATAAACAAAGGCATACCACAGGCTTCTGTTGTTTTTAGATGAAGCTTATTTTTATGACACTTCATACACTTCCCCCAACCCTAAAAATGCATTTTTAAATAACAAACATGATTTACTTTGTTTATAAATCATTTTGACCTTTACGGAAATCCACCGGATGTCCCCAAGGGGCAGTTGTGTCAGATCTAACTAACTTCTGGTGACAGTTTTGTTCCCAAAGTCCAGCTAAGTAAACCCACACAAACACACGCATGCACATACAGCAGCTGCCGCTGCTTCTCTTCTGTCGTGTGCTCCAGCAGACCCTACAACTACAAACATTACAGTCCTTAAAACAACACGGCGGACTCGGAACGCGTCTGTGCGTGTGAGAGGCGTTTAAGGAGGCTATGAGGGCCCAGTGGTCATGCTTGGTCAGGGACAGACAATGTGCGTTTGTTACTCAAGCGCTGTTGCTAATGAAGCACTCCCTGCGTGCGCGCACACGCGGACGTACAATAAAAATTAAGTTTCACGCAAGCGCCAGTCTCTTTCTCTTTCAGTTATATTGCATGTGCTGACATGTCTCTCGTATAATGTCTACAGAAATACAGTTTTAAGTTGCACACATTTAAAATACGTTATAGACATCTGAAGGAAACTCTGAGGATATAACGCTAACAGCAGAACCCAACACACACTTGCAAACACGCACAACACCGTGAAATGTTATCAACGACAGAACAAAAGCCACTTCACACACACTTCAGACAGAAACAGGTCTGTTGTGGAAATGCTGGCTGAGACAGAGGGATATGTGTGTGTGTGTCGGCGTGAGTCCTCTCTTGCCGTTCAACATATTGAAACTCTGACAGAGTTAATCTCCTCACTGTCAACTCCTATTATAACACCACTGATCATGACATACACACACACTAACTCATGCATGCACAAACACATACACACAGTTAGGCGTACACAATCGTCAATGCGCACAGTCGCATGATTAAAGGTAAAAAGACTGAAAGAAGAATTAATATTGCCATGGATGACTGAATATGAACACGAATGCATCTTAAACTGTTAACGAATTCGGTCTCGCATGCTTCAGTAAATTGCTATAGAAATGCATAACTTAGATCACAAGTTGATCCCTCAACAGGTCAAAGGTCACTGACATCTTGTCATGTCATAATCGGAACGGATACATTCTTCAGACCCAAACAACTGCTGCCTACCAACCATTACAATTACTTTTTAGAAAATTCTGTTTTAGGAACCACGGCGAATCGGCTAGTGCATGTGCTCGCAACACTCGCAGGGACAAAGTTTGCGTCTAGCCAGTGTCATGTATCAATCTTATTTTCAAGCTTTAAACTTTTAGTTATTTAGCTTAATTCTATAAGAAGTTACCTTCTATAAGAAGTTTCTTTATAATAAGAAAATTATCAAAACAAACGACATGTGTAATCATTTCTTAAAGACCTTAAGACCTTAAAGTTTCCTCAAAATTTGTTCCTGTGTAGCGAAATGCTGCTAGGCTCCTATAAGCTTGCTCTCTTACACACACACACACACTACATCAGTCTAAAAACTATCAGAAACTTTGGATAAAAGCGTCTGCTAAATGACTAAATGTATTTGTGAAAGCATTAAACAGGCATTTGTGTTGGATTTTTACCATTCCAAAGCACGATCATGAGCTACGCAGGAAACTGCTGCTTGCAGGCAGCCGAACACGCACATAGAAGTTGCTGATTAAGACTAATTGTGTAGCACGGCGTGTTGAGCAAATGAACGAACACGTACGCATGAATACACTCACACATACCAAAACATAAGCATGGTACTTCAGTAGCATTTTTTAAGCTAATGAGAGACAGATTTCCAATTAGCTCCTCATCTCCTCTCTAACCACTGGAATATGTCCAAAACACACACACATGCATACAGATATCACGCATTCCCTGCTTTGTTCCTAAAAATCCCAAAGCCAATAGAAATGTGCATCATTTGCAGTCATTCATCACAAAATAGTTTCTAACTAGCGTGTATTCCTGATAAGTCAAGCGTCTGCCAAGAACTCAAACGTAAATGCATTGTAACAGAGAAAACAATTTGATGACAACTGGAAAGTAAATCGAGTTTCTCTTTTGTTTATCTGTTTCTGCTCAAGTGGGTGTAAGTCTGTGACGTATGATGAAGGTAGTAGCATGATATAACCAGAAATCTGTTTCAATGTGATAATTGTCCCAATGATTAGCTACTCTATTCGTCTGTCTCGACTTGTGGTCTCTCTATTCCCACTAGGACGATACTTCTCTTTTCTTCCCTGAGGGCAGAGGAAGGGAGGGGTGTCGTTTTTAACATTTTTCTCAGTCCAAATTATAACTGTGAACCATGCAGATAGAAACAGAATTATACATTGGAAACCAGCGGTAAGTGTGTGCGAGCGTGCGTGGGTGTCTGTGTAGTTGCATCTAGAAGTAATTAAATTTATATAATTGTGTCAACAGAATAAATCAATAAAGCTCTTGTTCCACCAAATGTTTTTTCCAGAGAAAACGCAGCAGTGGCTTCGGCGTTCCGTAAACTTTGCGTTTGATATAAATATAGGAGTCGAAAAGGTGGAGGACACAGCCAGAGTTTTTCTAATTTTATAGTCCTTCAATTATATTTTGCATTCAGTCTGACCTAAACACAAATGGCACATTATTACGGGTAAGCGAGCTGTGTGTGCGTGATAGACTCACTGTCGAGAGTCTGGTAAGAGGTTTAAAGAGTGACTTAGTGTTGGATGCTCCCATATGTCCGCTGCAGAGCTGTTCGCCCTGAGACCCATATGTCCTCATGAGAGTACTTAGGATAAGCTTTGCGTTCAACAATCAATTTAGATCACAACTATGTATTCGGCTGGTGCAGTGTGACGTTTTAATGAGATGATGTGGTATTGCGTGTTTGAGATACGAGTCTGATCTTCTCTAAAACTCACAAACACACGAATTCTGATACTCTTACATTCTTGAGAGTCACCATGTAAGACTGACTGAGAGCCCCACACACGCTCGTGCACAGGTGCATACACACACACTGAAACATATCTAAAGAAAACATTAGGCACTTTAAAAAAACAAGCACCAACTGTGGTTAAACAGCACAGGCTGGTTTGAGCATTTGTTCCCGTGGACTTCAGATCCTCTCTTTAAATGACAAAAACAATTCACGCACAAAACTCAATGATTCAGAGGGGTTCCGGTCACTGTTTTAAAATGTTTCCCTAATGCAGGAAAGTCCAACACCATTCTTTGCAATCCTTGCTGTTTTCTTTAAGTTCTCTAAAATTAAAACTAACAGGAATTTAAATGAATGCGCCGGATCTAAGTTGCTTGTGAGCCTCAAAATGTTTCTATTTTATTCTTCCACGCAGGCCTATAAAAAAAACACTTGACAGATAAGTGCACTTAAACAAAACCTTTAAAAATGTAAGTCTGAATTAAATATTTTTTTATAACTTTTGTAACTTTTTTCAGTTTCATTAGATTTTTTATTTAAATGTCAAAAAGATATGTTTAGCTTATAGCGTGTGTCTATTCGATGTAATGTTTCAACTTTAATGTTAACTTTATTAACGCTTTTATGAATTGTTACCCATTTTAAACAGGTTAACAATGTAAAAATTGTTTTTATAGTTAATCTTAATCTCCTTTCCCACTAAAATCTTTTTTTCAGTTTACGCGTATGAACAGTTGAAATAAAAACGTTCATTTGTAATTTATGATGCCGTTTTAATTTTACATGTACAATTTATGTTTTCACGTCTTTCCAAATGCTCAAGTTTATTGTTCATCTTTTACAAGCCCCTTTGAGAGACTCCTTAATTAAAATATTCCCCCGACTTCAGCCCAGATGAAAAACACATGTGCACTATTCCTGTCCCCCTGTTTACGCGCATAACTCGGTGGCTGTGTCTGATGCCTTATTCAGATGCCTACCTAGACCGCGTTTTTGCTCCACCACCTATGATGCTCAATATGCTGTCTAGATGACCAAATCCTGTCCAGGTAGGGAGCTCACTAGGTTTTGATTCATTGCCACTGTTCTACACAATGCACAAAGAGCCCATAACAATGTAAAACCTTCATGTTTGTCAACTGACGCGCTAATTTAATCGCAACGTTATAACCAAGGTATATATTATCAAAAGTAAAAAGCATTACACCTACTACGTCTAAATGCAAAACTCAAGCAACAAACTTTCCTTATTATTCTGTTGAGTCAAGCTTCGGTGGCGTCTCGAGCCATTATTCAGGTTAAGTAAACATGTTGGACGTTCCCTTGAACGTTTTATGAGCACCAATCAGGGAGATTTTATGACCGTCTAGGAAACCCCTGCTTAAAAACCTATTAACTCTCTCTCTCCCCACTGACGTGCTACGACACGACTCTGATTTAAACAATATGACAGGCGCAAAAAGACACCGGGCCGCCGGGATTTGGGCAGCCCGGTAGCGGACAGTCAGTTCGCCTCTCCTGGGAGAAGCTGAAAAGATCAGCACGCCGAGATGGCGAGAGAGCGCGCTGCGTGCTAGCGTAACCCACAAAAAACTAGCAGTTCTCGGGCAATTTTTTAAGTCTGTTATGAAGGGTCAAGGCCCTCGATAAGGCCACTGAGACTTTAACTATTTATCCAAACTGTTCTTAAATTATGTTTTTCGTATCAACATTTAACTATTATCTCGATTCACAACTCATCGAGAGATTTTATGAGTTGATGGTGGGGTATGACAGCTGTGTTTTGTATCCCCGAGATAGCGCACTTGCACGGTCATTTCGAGCTCGAGATGAACCCCAAACCGTACACGAACGCGAGGTTCGTGTCATCTTACCAGGGACCCCACGGAGCTCTCGAGATCTCAATGCGTTAATGTGTCTGTTGTGTGAACAAGACAACTTGGATTACTAATATGTATAATATGCGAGTATATATTTTGCGCTCTTTCCAATCGATAACAAAATTAAACGCGCACAATCACTTACTTAGAATTTTGTGAATTCCACACGACAGACTCCAATGATTTGGCTGCGGGTAACGCGTATCTGCACATGACTGTCACAATCCAGAGATAATATTTCCACGAGCCGTCACTTCCAGCCATCTTACACGGTGCACGGAGAGACACAACCCCGCAAGAAGATAAGATCCTTTCAATCGACTGTACTCCGGATTCCCGAACCACATTCAACAGAGTGGCGTGTAGGTCAGGCGTCCTGGCGGAGGGTCTCCATGTTAAACTTCCAGATCCAAATTTTACTAGTGTTGCCTGGAGGAAGAAGGTGTCGCACAATGTGGCACGACGGCTTCTAGGCCAGCGTGTCTCTGTGTTACCGAAATCGCTGCTACCTTGCACCTTGTTTTCATCTATTTGTTAAGTTTCTAATGCTGACCTTAAAAAGGTCAAATCACGCCTGATAGATTGTGAGTGACGTACAGCCAGGTAAAAGGGTCTTTCCCTGCTTAGGACCGTCAGTCCCACGTTGGGGTTCGGGTTGGTGCACAAATTCGGTCCTGATCATGTGTCAGATTTAAAATTAGACTCCTTACGATTTTGATCCTAGTTCATAGAGATGATCGTAAATCCCAAGGTAGTTTATGACGCCTAACACTTTTTGTCTGAAATTTATCGACCTATATCCATGTTCAAAGTGTCCAAGAACAACGCTTAACTTTCAGTCACAGGACTGCCAAAATACCTGTCCGGCTCCATTTGCCTGTTCGTTGAAGAAGAAAAAAACGCGTTAAAAGAAAACTCCTAGCTCTGCAGCTTCTTCGATAGTTTGAGTTGGTTGGAGATTTTGCCAAGGCGTTTCAATGCATGCTTCCCTTTGATAGACGGGATATCAGCTACTGTCCGCTCCTGGTAGCGATGCCAAAAGGAGCGAGCGATTCCATCCCGAGAATATAAACAGATGGGGAAACTCCAGCAGCTCGGTGCTTTTTCAGGGAGTTAATGGGGCGTCTTCCTGTGTTGGATGTTGTTTGAAGTTGTTCGGCGCTTGACCGTGGATCCGGTGCGTCCACAGTCAGTCCCGTACACCGTACACAGCGCAGTGGCTCGCGATCCATCACCTCCACTCCCACCGAGCTGGAAACCCCGCCCAACTTGGAAAGGACCAATCACAGTGTGTATTTAAGATGACGTCTCAACATGCACAGATGCACGGCCAGTTTCGGAGAAGTAGAGCTACGAAACACGTTTTTCACACAAATGTATAGCGAATTTTACAGATAAGAAGTTAAAGAATATGCAAACTGTGCTTTAAATACAAACTATTACCAGCTATTTCCGCATATACACTATGCTGTAAGTAATTTTTTATTAGTTTCACTGTTAATTAATGATTAGTCTATATGTCTTTAGTCTGTGCTGTATTTTCGTTTACTCTCATTTTGCTCATTATATCCGCCGAAATATTAATATCCGAAAACTTAATTTCAAAACTGTCGTCTGTTTTAAAATGTGTTTGAATTCATAAGGCATCACAATCACAGCTAAAAACACGAGTCTTCGCAGTATGTTTAATAACAGATTTAGCATCATTATCCCAAAGACATCCAAGAGAGTGACACTAATGATATTTGATGGTGAAACAAAGATAACGCTAATCCTTTCAGTAGTCAATACCGCCCCCTATCGGTTGTTAAAATCAGCCCACGCCGCAGCCATCTCAAAATCATTTTCTTTTAGCTTTTTTAAATAAGTTTAACTGTATAATATAGGATAATCCGTTTAACAAAAAATACCCACTTTTCTATATACTTAAAAAATAATTCTGATTTTATTTGGGTCAGTACAGTTGGGTTTAATTCTTTATCATTTAAATTGCACATATGTTTTGGCAATCCAATCTGTAAAGTTTTTAATTCATTCGTGGGTGTTTCTTCCTGAGTGAGATATTCTGAGTGACATATGGTGCTGTGTCATTCTACAATACCACCAGTGTGTGTGGTTCTTGAGAAGGCCATATGTCTTGAGGAGGGTTCGTTCTCCGGTGTGTGTTTAGATAACATAAGTGTGCTTTAGCTTTTTTCTTTTTGAGCTCTTGTGTGTGAAATGTCAGTTTATTCATTGCCCACATTTAAATCAGGTCTGAAAGGCCGAGCACACATTTAGAAATGATATATGTGGAGCCGTGTGATCTGTTTAAAGAACTCATCAGCACTGGAAGAGAGGGCAGTGTTCTGAGACAGATTTTAGTTTGCTGGTGTCTGAATGTAAAAGTTATTGGAGCTTTGGAGACATGCTGCTTTTATGTGTTTTTACTCCTTAGTTGTCTCCAGCTTTGTGTGTTATTTGTGCATGTCCTTTCGCACAAGCACAAAAACCTGACCATTTCTTATTAGTAATTAGTGCTATATATAGCTCTTCATGCCAACCTGAGTATTTGAGATAACTTTCTGGCAGTTTTACCCCCTGTTTTGCATGTGTTTTTATGTTTATCTGAGATTATTTTAGTATTTGGCAGGTATGAAAAAGATATTTGCAACAAGCTCCGAAAGACCAAAGCCACACACACAAACACACATACACATCGACAAGTTGTAATTACTGCAATGCATTTGTCAACAGCTCCTCACTAATATGTCCACACTTGCATTTGTACCATACAGTAACGTGTTTGATTTGTTTATCTTTCATTGTAATATTTCAAAATCATTTAGATTACATGTTGGATCTGACATCACATGTTAGGTAAACACAGATGTTTTCGAAGCCAAAAAACGTTCTCATGAATAACGCTTTACTAAGACCTTTCACTGCCATTCATGACTATTATGTTCATTTAATTTCCTACAAAAAAGCATACAGGCTATAATGTTTAATTTTTTGTACTTTTATAATGTTTACTTTTTCCATTTTCAAACTAAATATAAAAGATTCCCAGCATACAGAGCACAATGTGTGTAGTACAAACATACAGTGAATGTATATTCACACATACATCTGTGCCATGTATGCATTTTTTATGCATAAGCATTTCTTACCACACAAAAAGAAGGCAGGTGTTAATAAGGATCGGACGTAATTTGGGTTGTGAGGACGGTTTAACAAAACTCCACCCTCTTTCTTTTCCTTCCTACCTTTTGTGCATGTGAGACGGCATTATTTGGGTTTGGTCCAAAATACAGTAGATTAATTAAACAGTGCTTTGGAATACTTTCACGTGTGTGTGTGTGTGTGTGTGTGTGTGTGTGTGTGTGATAGGGTGGAGGAATGGATGTAATGGAGGAACTCAGGAGGGTGTTGATGGAATATTCAACCAGATAATAGACCAATTTCACACACCCCCCACCCCAGCATACACACTTCTCTCTCTCCCACACTCAGTCAGTAGGGAATCATGAATGACAATCCAATGGTGCCCCACCCAGAAAGCCCCCCGATAGGCCCAGCTCAACACACACTCAGCAGAACACAGCAATCACAAAAAAAAAAAACATTTGCACTGAGCAAAAAAGCATCACACTCCTACACTCCCACATACAGACGGAGTTGAAAAAGCTTGTAAATGTTGCACAGGCAAAAACGGAGACACCTACACACAAGCATGTACCAGCACACAGTGTGCCAGTCTTCTAAGAGCATGTATATCTGGGAATGTGGCCATAAGCAGATGATCTGGTTGTCACGGTGAGCAGTGGGCTTGGAAAACTTCAGTGTCTCAGTATGTGTGAATAAGTGAGTGTGTGCGTGCATGTCTGAACCGGTAAACTTGGCGTGAAATTGTGGTGGCGACTGTGACGGATCTTCATTTCCACCCTGACAGTGGTGCTTACACACACATATTACTGCCTTTGTTCCTATACACCAGGTTTGAGAGAGAGAATGTGTGTGTGTGTGTTTGTGTGCCCACAAGTGGATTGGCTGCACTTGTGAGGGAGGAAAATTAGGACTAAGGAAATTTTATGGGTGGTGCGGCCTCTAAACGGCGTGTCCATTGTTGGCCAAATCTTTTTAATCCAATAATGTCAACAGGTGTGATTAAGTTTATAGAAGTTAAAAAAAATGTCCTCATTAATACAGTCAAACATATCTACATATCTACGTATGTGCTTGTATCGAATAATACATAAAAGTGGTGTTAAGTGCCCTTAATGATTGTTTAAGCAACCCATTATGTTCGGCAAATGGGTGCGGTATTGATTTCATGTCATTGAACGGGTGTCCGTGTCTTAGGTTTGATCGTCTTTCCTCACTCTTGAATAATGTATTTCTAATGGACTCCACGCTGCACTTACATAGTCAATTTAACGTGACAGGATTACGATCAATCACCGATCAATAACCTTTAACCTCTGTGCAGGTTGTTCTTTAACCCCAGTTCTGAATTCAGTTCAGATGCAGAGTTGGCCTGGGAGTTGTTTTACATCTCAACAGGAAGATTTTTGTTGAATTGGGTCATGGCTAAACTCACATGCAAACCCTCCGGTCATTTTTTTCCCCAGTTATAGCATATTTTGCTCTATTTATGGTTTCCTTGTAAATGCTGGTACTGAAAAAAATCTTGAAAAACGTTAAACAGCAGATTTTGGTGAATAAGGATATGAGTGAAGGATTATATTTATGCAATGAAAAAGATATTTACTTAGAGAGACAATTAACATAAATAAGAGAAATGATTTAAAGAGATACTTCAAAATAAAATAAATAAACCCCAAAAGAAAATTAATTTGTTTCACCCTTATGTCATTCCAACCTTTATGTAGTAAAAAATATACATCAAGAAATTAAAGGAACTGTTCACCCAAAATTGAAAGTTCTGTCATGTACTCACCCTCTGTATAAATTTCTTTGTTCTGATGAACACAGAGAAAGATATTTGGAAGAATGCGAGCAAGAACAGTTCTTGGCCACTATAGACTACCATAGTAGGAAAAATGTCTTTATAAATTTATTTGTTCTGTTGAACACAAAAGAAGAAATTTTGAAGAATGTAGGAAAGCAAACAGTTGGGGCACTATTGACTACCATTGTAATTTGTTTAACTATGGTAGTCAACGGTGGCCAAGAACTGGAACAACTCGAGGGGGAGTATGATGACAGAATTTTTATTTTGTATATCCTTAAGTGATTTTGTGTCTATACAATGGCCATGTGTCTACACAAATGCCAAAGATTTTTTGCAGAAGAACGTCATACATGTTTGGAAAAACATGAGAGTTGAAAGTTTAACAGAAGTTTTAACATTGAAAACAGTGAAAATGTAACTTAAAGTAAAAAAAATATGAATTATCATTTTTAAAAACATTCAACGTTCTGTAAGTAAAAGTCTTTTAGGTCTCTATACAAGTCCAATCTTTGTACTAACAGTTGTTATACTAACATATCTGTTATGATAAATTTTACAATGTAGTAAATATTAATCCAGAATTCAGTGTCTGATTAAAACAGATATGTTGTTACTTTTTAAATGTATGTTATCATTTAGTTGGTCTGATTGGAATGTGTAAATGTGTTTCTTTGTTTTCTTAGGCTGCCTCTGCAGATATCTACTTTCCTTTAGAGAAATATCAGAATAGATGAATGTGTGTTTCATGCTTAATGAGAGTACATGATGAAATGCTCTTCATTGATCATTATAAATCTATTAGTTCTGCCTTAAAAGCTCTCTGAAGCACAGTCTGACTGCACTGAGCATGAATAAACAAATGAGTGCATATAAGAGCGCACACACGCAAGACAGTGCGGAAAACTGCTATCAACACGCAATTATCCAGAATTCCTTTGTAATTTAATATATGTCTCCCTTTCTCAGTTTATCTCTCTCCAACAGTGAATCAAGTCAAATCTTTCGCATAACAATCTGTATGTATATTTGTGTCATTTTGGTTGCAGCTCACAGACATTAGGTTGAACTGACGTAAGTAACTGCACTGTAAAAATTAAAGGTACTTTGAGGAACCATTTGGGGTTCTTCACATTGCCACACCGGCGGAACCCTCAGGGGAAACTCAAGGCACCGCTTCACGAAGGGTGGTTCTCTGAGGAACCCTCAAGGCTTCTTGGGGATCCCTTTTATTAAAATGGTCTGGAACCATCTTGGGTGCTTCAAGGCACCATTTCACAGTTTATATTTGCTATTCACAATATTTTAATAAGCAGAAATACTAAATCAAATACAACAGTTTATTGATAAGCAACAACAATTTACATTGAATAAATATTTACAGAATGGTCAATATTGAACATTACCATTCTAAATTCATGAAATCACACGTATAATTAATATTGTGTTGGTGATATTGTTATAAATGAAAAGTCTTTATCTTAACAAAACAAACCAAATAATTTGCCTTAATTTTAAATATACTGTACATACAGAAATATTTCAGGTACTTTGTACAAATGTACAATTGTAAAAAGTCCAGCAAAAAAGTAATGTCTCATAGCAAGGCCTACACCCATGGTAAAGTTGTAATTTGCCAAAAAGCAAATCCTTGCGAGCTAGAGAAAACAATGCTGTTCTCTCCAAATGGGTTTCCTGCTATTACCAGGTGGTGTGAGGATCCATGTAGTCAAAGTCAAAATTATTTCTATAGTACATTTCACAATTTTGCATTGCTAAAGTAGATATGTATTTATGGCAAAAAGAGAACAGGAGCTGCGCCTGTTGGCCTTAGGTGTCCCAGGCAGTGCAAGGATGAGCATCAGGGTGGGCTGGTCTGTTGGCCTTGGGTTTCCCTGTGAATAAGACATGGAGACCAAAAAGAGGGATTTAGATAACGTCTCATAAAACATTACATTTAATCATTTAGCACATCACAAATTGGTTTACAAATGTAACAATAAACAAAATATTACAATGCCTGGAAGTCACTGATTTGGTCTATGGTTAAGGAGTAGCTACAATAGGCTATTTATAGCAACAACTGTAATAATCCACTTTATTCAGATTTTCCATTGTCAATGACTATTTTTACATGTGCAAATATAACAAATAACATAATAATGAAAAATCACAATAAATATAATACTTAAATTTTTTTGCTGCTCAACTGGAAAATACTGAAAATTCTGAGTTAAAAGGATAAAAACAGAACTGAATGATAAAAATATTTAATTACAGACAATTTATGTAACATGGGTGGGAAAACGTCTCGGTTACGTTTGTAACCTCGGTTCCCTGATGGAGGGAATGAGACGTTGTGTCGAACCGACAGATGGGGTTCGTCCCTGAGAACCAATCGCTTCCGACTTCTTAGAAAAGGCCAATGAAAATTGGCGAATGAAATTTGCATGTCGGACTCCGCCCCAGGATATCCGGGTATAAAAGGGAGACGGCGTGCCTCATTCATTCACCTTAGTTCTGAGGAGCCTGAGACCTCTCACAACTGCTGCAGAGGACAGCACGTGTTGTGGCAAGAGGACACAACGTCTCGTTCCCTCCATCAGGGAACCAAGGTTACAAACGTAACCGAGACGTTCCCTTTCTGTCGGTCTCTCGACGTTGTGTCGAACCGACAGATGGGGTTCCAATGGAAAACGCCATAACACTGTGCCCTGTTACAATCTCAACGAAGCGACGGTGACTGGCCTGGGCGTGTCAGCCATGAGCGCTAGCGCAAAATTGTAACCTACCAGTGGGTAGGTAGGGGGTCCCAGAGCTTTCTTGAAAGGTGGGAAGGCCCCTACCTTCGGCCTCACAGGCGGCGGCCTTGTTTCTCTAACAGCGAGAAGCCGCCCGGAACCATAAGACCACTGGGTAAGCGCTACTTCCTCAAGCGGGGGATGCGCTACAGAGACCACTTCCTACCACAGGGAGGAGTCTAGTGGAGATACCAACATGGTCTCACCGATGGGGGAGAACTCATGGGAAGAAAGTGAGGACTGAAGGAGTTAACTGCGAGGTGGAGATCCACCTGGGGAGGTCATGGGTTACCAAGGTGGGAACCAGCATGAGGATACATCAAACGGAACCGCCCTGCTGGGGGGTTGCAACATCTGGTAACACTATGTCCGGTTAGAGCTATGTTGTGAATAACTCCGGAGATACCCGGCCTAAGGGGCAGGGCTGCTCTGCCCAGCCCGCCCACAGGAGGTGCTTGCTAGTGATGGATGGAGTGCCTGTTCTTCACCCAGTGGGGGAAGAAGGGAGGCTAGTAGTACGCTGACCCCCTTAGGAGAAAGGGGGGGTACTGTCATAGGTTTTACGCGGAGGCTGTAGGACCTCGCGAAGGTGATGGGTGTAGCCCAACCCGCAGCTCTGCAGATGTCTGCCAGAGAGGTGCCTCGAGCCAGTGCCCACGAGGAGGCTGTACTCCGTGTGGAGAGAGCTCTCACCCAGTGGGCGTAGGCGATCTTAGGACAGGTACGCCAAGTGACGGCGTCCATGATCCAGTGCACCAACCTCTGTTTGAGACAGCCCTCCCTGCTGATCTCCAAAACAGACAAAGAGCTGCTCAGAGCTTCTGCGGCTCTGCGTGCGGTCCAAGCAGAGGCGCTATGCGCGTACTGGACACAACACGGATGGGGTTGGGTCTTCCTCCCCGGTGGGGAGCGCCTGTAAGTTCACCACCTGGTGTCTCGGGGGAGTGGTGGGAACTTTAAGCACGTAGCCGGGCCGGGGTCTCAAGATAGCGTGAGAATGACCGGGCCCGAGTACTAGGCAATCTGTGGACACGGAGAATGCTTGTAGGTCTGCTACCCTCTTGAGAGTCCTCCCGAGAGCCGTCTTCATCGAAAGTGAGAAAGAGCGGCATCTCCGAGGGGGCTCCAGGACCACATCAAGGTCATAAGAGGGTACGGAGAGTGGGTGAGGTGGTAGCCTTCCCGCGCCCCTTAGGAACCAAATGATCAGGTTGTGCTGTCCTAGAGACTACCAGCAAGTGGGTCGTGATGAGCGGCAACAGCGGCTACATACACGTTCAGTGTGGAAGGGGGAGAGATTACTCTCGAGTCTCTGGGAGGACCGCACCCACTTGATCAAGCAACTCCGTGGGTCTTCTCTTCGAGAAGAGCACCAGGATGAGAAGAGGCACCACTATAGGCGTATAGTCGCCTAGTGGCCAGGGCCCTAGCCTGAGTAGTGGTCTTAACCGCTGCAGGGGTTAGGCCACTCAGGATCTCCTCGTTCCGTCCAGGGGCCAGACATGGAGGTTCCAGAGGTCTAGCCCGTGATGCCATAACGTGCCCTTCCCCTGGGAAAGCAGGTCCTTCGTCAGGGGAATCGGCCAGGAGGGAGCTGTCGTCAAGAGCATTAGCTCCGAGAACCAAGTCCGGTTGGGCCAGTATGGCGCAACTAGTACACTTGATGCTCCTCTTCCCTGACCTTGCACAGGGTCTGTGCAATGAGGCTCACTGGGGGGAAGGCGTACTTCCGCTTGTCCCACGGCCAGCTGTGCGCTAGAGCATCCGTGCCGAGGCAGGGAGTACCTTAGCGGGAAATGGGTGGTGTCCAGGGAGGCGAAGGGGTCTACCTGAGCCCGCCCGGACTGTCCCCAATGAGCTGGCTACGCGGGGGTGGAGTCGCCACTCTCCGCGAGGCGTCAACTGACGAGAGAGCACATCGGCTGTCTGGTTCAGGTCGCCTGGGATATGTGTGGCTCGCAGGGATCTGCTCACCTGCGGACTCCACAGGAGGAGGCGTCGGGCGAGTCGTGTTAGCTGCCGTGAGCGAACGCCACCCTGGCGGTTGATATACGCTATGGCAGTTGTGCTGTCCACCGGACCAGCACGTGCTTGGCCTGCACGAGAGGTTATAGCCCCTTCAGTGCAAGTAGCACATCCAACAACTCTAGGCAGTTGATATGCCTGCGCAGGCGGGGGCCCGTCCATCGCCCCGACACTGCGTGCCCGTTGCACACGGCACCCCAACCCTGCAGGGAGGCATCTGTCGTCACCACGACACGCCTCATGACCTGCCCGAGAGGGACCCCATCCGTAGAAAGGTCATTGAAGACCAGGGGTTAGGGTGCGTTGGCAGAGAGGCGTAATCACCATCCGCCTGCTGCCCGTGTGACACGCTCTCCAGGGAACTCGACTCTGTAGTCCAGTGTTGGAGCGGTCTCATGTGCATCAACCCGAGGGGTATCACCACCGCCGAGGATGCCATGTGCCCAGGAGCCTCTGAATTTCAGGGGGACCGCTGGCTGCTTGAAATATTCCAGGCAGTTCAACACTGACTGAGCGCTTTCTGAGTCAGTCGCGCTGTAATGGAGACAGAGTTGAGTTCCATACCAAAAAAGAGGATGCTCTGCACAGAGGAGAGCTTGCTCTTTTTCGGTTGACCTGTGGTCCCAATCGATCTAGGTGCCGAAGCACTAGGTCCCTGTGTGTACATAACAGATCTCACGAGTGTGTCAAATGAGCCAGTCGTCGAGATAGTTTAGTACCCGCACACCTCTCTCCCTGAGGGGAGTGAGGGCGGCTTCCACGATCTTCGTGAAGACTCGTGGGGACAGGGACAGACCGAAGGGGAGGACTCTGTACTAATATGCCTGACCCTCGAAAGCGAACCGTAGGAACGGGCGATGACGAGGGAGAATCGAGACATGAGAGTAAGCGTCCTTCAGGTCGATTGCCATGAATCCATCTTGACATCTGATAGATGCCAGGATGCGCTTCTGCGTGAGCATCCTGAACGGCAGCTTGAGTAGGTGCCTGTTCAGGGTACGCAGATCTAGCGACCCCCGCTCTTTTGGGGACGATGAAGTACGGGCTGTAAAACCCGTTGAACATCTCGGCTAGAGGGACTAGCACGATCGCTTCCTCACCAGAGGGGTGGCGACCTCGGCCCGAAGATGATACCTGCCTGGCGATGATGTCTGATGATTATCCTCGACATTGGGTCTTGCCGCAATGTCGAGTTGCTGAACACCGTCGTGTAGAGGGTGAGAGCGGCTGTGATAATACCCAGACGATGATGTGGCACAACGCACCGTCGATTGAGAGTGCTTAGGCTGCTGATTATCCTCGACATTGAGTCTTGCCATGACGCAACGTCGAGTTGCCGAACACTGTCATGTAGAGGGTGAGAGCGGCTGTGATAAACGCCCAGAGAGGGAGAAAACTTTTAGAATGGGCTGTTGGGACGGGGCAGGAACCGTCCCGGATCGACCACCAGCAATAGAATGGCTGGGGTCAGGCCCGGGCCCGAAGGTATTCTCGATCTCCCTGGGGTCTTCCCATGAGGGCCGCTTTGGCTTTCGCCGCGGCTGCTGACAGGGTGGTGATCTCCTCTTCGATGTCTCGAAGAGGACCAGGGCTGCTGGGAAGCAGACGGTGCACGGGATCTCGGCGGCCAGAGGGCGGTCGAGTCGCGGCTGGGGAGGACATACTTGATATCCTCTGTCTGCTCCCTAACTGTCGAACTCGACAGTATCACCAAACAGCCCCCCCTTGCGAGATGGGTGCATCGAGAAAGCGGACTTTCTCAGTATTACTCACCTGTGCAAGGTTCAGCCAGAGGTGTTTCTCCTGGACCACAAGTGTGGACATCGCCCGACCCAGGGCCCGCGCGATCACCTTGGTCGCCCGAGAGCGAGGTTGGGGAAGCCGCGGAGTTCATGCATAAGCGCTGGGTCGGTTTTGCCCTCGTGGAGCTCTCTCCGCGCATTGGCCTGCAGGAAGGCCATAGCATGGAGAGAGGGGAGAGCTTGGCCCGCAGCAGAGTAAGCTCTCTACACCTCAAATGCCGAAAAGCCTACGTGCTTTGGACGGGAGTCTAGGTCGAGCCCCTGGGGGACATCGACGTATCCTCTAGCTGCCCCACCATCGAGGGAAGAAAGGGTGATGGAACTAGTTGACGTGTACGCGCCGAAGGTCCAGGTCGTACTAAGTTCCTCATGCACTTCCGGGGGAACACGGCACTGGGGGCGAGTGCGGCTTGGAGCCGCTCTCAAGCCCGATGTACCATGTATCCAGCCGCGAGCGTTGGGAGAGGCAGTGCGGTGCACCGCAACCCAATGCCGGCGGCCCGGGAAAGCATGGCTGACATTTCGACGTCCGCTTCTTCCTGATCTCGACCCCCCGAGGGAGGGAGCTTCAAGGAATCGTCGGAGTCTGATGCCAGTAAGTCACCCTCCGATGCTGCAACAGACATCTCATCATCACGTATCGGACACGGTACGTGTCCGATACGTGATTGAGGAATAAGACGGCGGACCGTCTCATTGGGAACGGTCAGATGAGCAAGACGAGGTGCGAACGGTCCGCGAGCCAGTGGCTGACGTGTTAGCGCTCACAATAATCCTCATATCACCCTCGCAGCTCGCCGTAGCGGGTGGCAGGGCCGTAGTCCTTCCATCACGGAACGAGAAGCAGACGAGGTGGTGGCTGAGTCCTGTGGGAACACAGCCACCCGTGACGCAACGTCTGAATCGTCAACCGCCCACAGTGCGGGCAGGACGTATCCACAACATCTGCCCCAGCGTACTGGAAGCAGACATCGTGTCCGTCCCCCTCCTCGATGAGTGTGTTGCACCCACGAGAACAGCAGGACATGCCACGCTGGAGAAATTTGCTCTTTTAGAGAAAAAACTCGAACACTTCTGGAACCGCCGAGACGCCCAGGGGAAGTCGCTGCAGGAAGGGACAGTCCGCTGCACCACGTCGTTGAGCCGGCAGTCTTGTAGCGAAGTCTGTTGATCATGAGCGAAGGCTCCGAAGAACAAAAGGTGAATGAATGAGGCACGCCGTCTCCCTTTTATACCCGGATATCCGGGGGCGGAATCCGGCATGCAAATTTCATTCGCCAATTTTCATTGGCCTTTTCTAAGAAGTCGGAAGCGATTGGTTCTCAGGGAACG